>NW_027248354.1:2042500-2275000 GCF_041260155.1 Ptychodera flava | reverse complement strand
ACAGGCATGGGTATATGATAAATCGGTTATTACCCATATCGCCTTGTGATGCGGGACGGGGTCACCATGTTTTTGAAATGCCCAATAGGGGCCTGTGTGTTTCTGAATTTCGACAAGGACTCATACTTGCCTAAAATGCATGGTGCAAGCCAGGAATTCCATCATACAGTTGCATTTTTCGGCGGATTCGTCGGGCGCGTACCTCAGATAATTAGACATATTTTTCAGCACGCCATAAAAAGAATAATATGATTGTTCAAATATATTTATTAAGGGAAGGCAACAACAAGATCGAAACGGCAGTTCGTATTCTAGGATATGGCATTGCTTTCAAAATATCAAGAACTTACGATCTTGGCGAACCCGAAAATTCTGTTTGATGGCAACTACTGTTTACTGTGACCCAAATCTACGTGACCACAACGGACCGTCACCACCGGTACCGGTGTCCACCGTTGTCAACTCGTCAATCCGATCTTGGTCGTCAATGTTATGCTTACGAACTTTGATGTTGCAGTGACACATATGTCGCCTGTAGATGCCTTCAAATTTTGTCACTGAAGGAAACACTGCTCTGTTGCCCGGGTCACCTTTCGGAAAATACATGCTAAGTGTGCACTGAAGAGTTGAGGCTAGAGTTATAACTGACAGCTGATGTCTCAGCTACAGTGCAACTTGCAGGTTCGATTCCGATCGAGAATTTACGGAATTTTTATGTGATGAAGGAGATTTATTGTTGTTCGTCGAATGATCGATATTTTGCCTTCGACGTCACTTTCCGAAGCTCATACGGTACTTATTTATTTAGTTGAACTTAAGTTGAGGTGTAGATTTTGAAGTTTCGGGTTTATCGCCACGCAAGGTTTCAAGATGTCACAGTGACGTTGAGCCGTCCAGTCCGAGCTGGAGCACCAGCCGCGAATAGCTGTGGGGTCCATAGCTGTGGTGTTTTCAGACGGGATTCCTGCCTTTTACGGCCGGTTTTGACTTTTCCGACTTTTAACCCCGCCACCACAGCTATGGGATATTCCATAGACTAGCCTCCAAATCCGCCGCAAGCACCTTTGCGCAAGTTTGCTCGACTATATTTCGAAAAATTTTCCATCCAAATTACAAAATTGCCAACACTCATCGACAGCTGGTTATTAGGGACTCACCAGACCAGAAATCCGCTCAAAATTCACTGAAATATCGCCTTTTTTTCTAAGTTTGCGCGACATGACTACACGTAGACCGCCATTTTGCTAGCGTAAAAATGTTGGTCGAGGATCCCTGCAGTAGGTCACTACAGTGACGTAGGGCCGTGACCTCTCAACTTCTAAACACAAACTGAGAGATTCATCGTGTGATATCGATGACCATCGTTCGTCTTATGGACATTCCCAGTCTCACAAAACTGAAACCAAACTTTTACTTGGGGGAAAAAAGTTCAGTCCTAGGATCTATAATTATTCGTGGCGCGCCGCGCGGATGCTGGCCGTTATATAAATCACTCTTTTATTTCATAATCAATAAAAAGAAGATACACAATAAAACCCAGGTCCTCAGCCGCATATGAGAAAAGGCAAAATGTTCCTCGAACTGGCAAGAGGCAGGGCAAACAAAACAATACAATAACAATGAAGAACATGACGTATAACATCTTGCCCCCCCCAAAAAAAAAAAAAAAACAAGCAATAAAATATTTGACAAGGAAAAACCGCGCAAGAAAAAAAGGCGATATTTCAGTGAATTTTGAGCGGATTTCTGGTCTGGTGAGTCCTAATAACCAAGCTGTCGATGAGTGTTGGCAATTTGTAATTTGGATGGAAAATTTTTTCGATAATATCGTCGAGCAAACTTGCGCAAAGGGTGCTTGCGGCGGATTTGGACGCTAGTCTATGGAATATCCCATAGCTGTGTGGCGGGGGTTAAAATCGTAAAAGTCAAAACCAGCACGTAAAAGGCATGAATCCGTCTGAAAACACCACAGCATATGGACCACAGCTACAGCCGCGACGGCGCACCTCCATTCTATTTGTTAAAATAGCTACAAAAGCTTTAGCGATTCGAAATTTCGTTGGACATGCCTTCCATGCTTCCATGTCTGAATTTATAGCATTACCTCTTTGTAAAAAAAGGCAGCAGATTACGGCATCGATTGCGACAGATTGGTCTGTGCACCAAAGCGTCACGGCGAAGGGCAGGAAAAAGTTCCGGTAGTTGACTTACAACAGGGGCAATTCTGATTTCTTATCCGTCCTGTTCTATGTCACACAGGTGGCGATCCGTAATTCTTTTCCAGCATAAGTTTAATGTCATTGTCCGCCAGTGGCTCGGCGGCTCGAGATTTATTATTGTAGTCTGCTGTCACTTTTTGACGATCTACCAGATAACACAAAATGTCGGCAACGGAGCATCGTCACGTAAATGTCAGTGGTGAAGAAAGTTGACCGATTCATCGCGAATCAACGCCGAAAAACACAGTTCACGCCACGAACACATCAGTAAAGCAATTCATAAGCTTTTTGCAGGCTACCGAGTGCAGTCAATGTGAAGTTTATTTGTTGCCATAAGAAATTCTTGGTCAACACCATACCGGAAATACATCCTTTGCCCTTCCACTTAAGATCGCAACGCTTCGCTCTGAGTGCATCTTTAGACACCTTAAAACTCTATCCCTACAAATGGAGTAATGGTAGCCTTTCTCTGAAAGGTAACGATCGATGCATCGCACTCACTGCCATCACATTTTGTGTTGTCTACTCAATCGTCAAAAAAGTGACAGCAGACTACAATTTTTACCAGCCCGCACATAAATTAATGAAAATTCTAGAATCAGGCGTATTTCATATTTTACACAATGTATATTAATAACCCGTATTTCCCTAAACTTAATTACCTTCCATCTTGTGCGTTCCGAGAAATTGATAGCAGTGATCAGCGTGTCCTGGACAACTAAGTTTGTTTGTTTATGTTTAAAAGTAGTCTGGGTCCAATGTCCACCACATGTGGAATATGGATTCATCGTAGTCATATACCTATAGTGTGACGTCATACTATAATGATAAAAAGATCTATGTATCCCTTATCATGTTATTCAGGTCGGTAATACATAGTATTATTGAATGTTCTTTTAGCACGACCAAACATTTTCATTACCTGAACTAGTAACGTTTCGCCTGTCCTCTTCGGCAGGCTTTGTCAAACTGACGTGATCGTAAATATGTTGAAGTTGATACGCCCCCTCATCTCTATTCATGATGGATGCCCCCTGTCTTCTGATGTGGATAGATTCCCTGATATGCCTGGATAGCCTGTCTGATTCTCTGTCTATTATTTGTGCGGCGTTCCAGTCTATGATGTGATTATTCTGGGCGACATGGTCTGTGATTGCTAACTTGTTATATTCCTTGTTTTATTTCAACATATTTACGATCACGTCCTCACCACTACGCCACCTAGCGGTATGACAACAAACAGACAGTTGACAAGCCTGCCGAAGAGGACAGGCGAAACGTACTAGTTCAGGTAATGAAAATGTTTGGTCGTCCTAAAAGAACATTCATATAACAAAAGGTCTATGTATGTTTATTATATATATTATTATATATATATATATATATATATATATAGTATATATATATATATATAATATATATATATATATATATATATATTATATATATCTGTCTGTGTCTGTGTCTGTGTCTGTGTCTGTGTCTGTGTCTGTGTCTGCGCGCGTACTGGATTGGTACTGCGTAGACTGATTAGGCTTACAATATGCAATTTTCAAAACCAGTCCAATGTTCCTAGTATTCGCACACTTTATTCCGATAGGATGTTTGTGGGCTTCTCATACAAGATGTTCGTGCCCCACAGTACTGTATATTCCCATAAATCATTGCGATTTGTATCCTCAGAGATTCCCCAGAGAAGTCTACCAGGTCTCTCATGTGTAGACAAATTCATAGAGTAGTTGTAACAATTCTGAAAACGTACTTTTAAGAACACCATTCTTCTCAATTCTCATTTTAAATGATTTGGAAAATTATGCAAGATTGAGAGAGGAGATAGCATTTTTGTAAAATTTCCACAGATTGTGTCTTCAGCCATACAGAATAATGTGATGGAAAGTAGGGAGACCAGTTGCACCTGTTTTTTGAAACAAAAGGATATTGATTTTTCCAATTTAAATGACAAAAGAAATTTGCATTCTAAGTTTTCTCAGTTCGTCATAACTTGCTGCCTAAAAACTATGGCATTTGTAGTACCTACAGAGCATGACTTCCATGGTTGTTTAATGGTTAATTTGAAATTTTGCTGAAATTTCTAAACGTACTTTAACTAGATATTATTTATCAATATTCTGATGCTGCACACTAGTGCTTACATGCAGAACTGAAAAAGGTTTTAGAAAAGTAACCTCCATGGATACAAATCAAAGAGAATTGTGGGTAATTTATTGTACTGTGTGTCCTAAGGTGAGAAACAAAAACAGATCTACCTGTGGTATATCTCGCAAGTCAATCTCTTGATATGAGGATCTGTCTCTACCTCCAACTGCATTTAAAACATATAAATTAGATTAAACAGGAAACGGTGCATATTTCGATGATATATACTACCTACTTCTATTATATGGACGTACTGTCACCGCAGACATCACACCTGAATATTCAAACTCGCGATCGATTTGAGTAGTTCACTCATCTATGCTCTCGCTTTCGCTCTTGCTTACATGTCATGGACTGGTCAAAATCTCGTGATATACCATCGCTTGGTGTGATTTACTGCTTAATTAATATTATGTCTTTCGATATTTTATCACTTTGGCGTAGTTATTGTTTACGTACATTACAGTACATTCATTTGCATTTCAAATTAGACACAATTATATATATATATTATATATATAATATATATATATATATATATATATATATATATATATATATATATATATATATATAAAGTAAAACCAGGATGGTTGGACAGCCTCGTATACATTACGTTTACTTTTTTTGTACGTCCAACACAAGTTGTAGATAACATTGTAGTTAAAATAAACCGACTCATTTGAATGAAATACTAACCATGTAACACTCCACTCTACTGTTTATCTTTGTGTGTCTATAAAAACAGATTGGCATCAGTACGTCTTATGGTTAGCCTGAGTACTATCCTAATTAACTTCGGTCTCTACTATCAACTCGATAAGTAATTTAGCAATTCCCTTGTGTGTTCTATCCTGACACTCAAATGAGTCAGTTCTTTTTATCGACAATGTTATCTACACAGCTTGTGTGCCACGTACAAAAAAGTAAACGTGATGTATATGAGACTGTCCAACCATCCTGTTTTTTGAGATTATTACTGCACAGAGTTGAGCAGGCTTACAATATGCAATTTTCAAAACCAGTCCAGTGTTCCTATCCGCACACTATATTTCCGACAAGATGTTTGTGGATTATCATACAAGATATGATATGCGTGCCCTAAAGTGCGAAACAAATGTGATAAATCTTACCTGTGGTATATCTTTCAGGGCAATCTCTTGATATGGATGATCTATATCTTCCTGCAACTGCATTATAACATATGAATTCGATAAAACAGGAAAGAGTGGACAAAATTGCTATGAGGTATTCCACCCACATATTGTGTATATATACCTTAACCGTCAAAATCGCGCCTGAATATCCAAACCTAATAACACCACCAAGGTTTCAGAATTAAGGTACGATTTATCATCATAAGATTTCATTATCAGGTCAGTTACTTTCGATTCACTTCAATATGCCGCTTACCTTTCTATCCTGCACTAATTTTCGTTTTCTTTTTCTCCAGACGGCTACAATAACAACAGCCAACACTGCTAAAACCACGATGATAAAGAACGTTGAAACAACCGCTACGGCGACTGAGGATCCACCTCAAAAGAGCAGAAAAAAGAACATGTTCGTAAATACCTGTTATCCGTAATACAAATGTCAGACCCTCAAAATCGTTACCATTTGCTACAAAAACTGTAACTTCAAAAAGAAGCGTAAGTAAGTATTTAAAAACTGCACTCTGAATAACAAAAACAGACAATTTAATAGTTTACTGTAATTTGAAAACAAGCTCGGTCATTTCTGGTGTCATTGAGGGGTAAGAATGACTTCGACTTACTGGTGTTGAACGCTATTATTTTAACTGTTTATCATAAGAAATGACATATATACTAGTGCGTTTTGGAGACATAACTTCTCTAAATATTTAATATAATCTCATAAATATCGTATAAGTTGTTTTTCGTGCAATTTCAAGGCACAAGAAGTAAGAAAATTGCCTTTTCATTTCTAATACTTTCGAAAAAGAGTAAGACACTTGTATATGATGAAATAAAATACAATTTACAAACAAAAACCAACATATAATTGAGAACATTTTCTGTTACACTTTTCTGGCAAGCGCTGTAAACTTTATTGTTATTAATAGACATTTTACGATAACAAAATATTTAGTAAAGCCATTTAAAAAACACCTTGCAAGTGAGATTTTTCTGACTACAACAAAGCATCTTGCAATTTAAAATAAAACATCATTCAACTACTGCTTGTTTTTTGAAGAGAGAATTACATCATTGAATAAAGGCAAAATGACAACTGTAATACATTATGGAACTTTTTTACGAAGCAATTAAGCAAAAAACATAGAATTTTGATTTGGGTGTGGGTCGCAAGGTAAATCTTACGTCATTAATAGTAAGTTTTGTCAAGCAATTTATCACGATCCACATCAATATTCCAACAAAGGGCACAAATGTGTTTACAATTGATTCAATAGTGAATGCGAACTTATATATTTACGATGATTACGAGTTAATTTGGAAAGAAAAACTATGATCATTTCTTTAATCAACATCTTCATAAAGGTAACTGGATACCTAATGGATACTTTCAGATTTGTATTTTTTTCTCGGATATAGAAGTCCCAAACCCCAATAAAGTATATATTTTCTGAAAGCCCCTGATATTAGGAAATCCGACCGTACACACTATACAGTCATTATTTCCATAATAGTCACGTGACAAACGTTTTCCCTAAATAAGTTTATCCTTCCCCTAGCTAACACGCTGCACGATTTCCTGTTGAAATTTATGCATTGACAAGCCTTATTTTATAAATTAGCAATACCTTCAAATCCATGTATGCGATTTGTTCTCCGTATCCCCATTCAAATTAGGGCGCGACAATTACAATTCCTTAAAAAGCACCATATTTTAACACATTTAATAGTGCATAACCAAAAACACAAATACAAACAAAGGTAACCCCAGACACGCGTTTGAAGGGTATTACCAAAACGTGTAAATGAATAGGGAAGTAAAACGATTTTTGGAAGGTTAAACAAAACCCTTGTCATATGACTATTATGCAAATAATGATTATGTACTGTTCAAAGTCGAATCTCCCAATATCAGGGCTTTCAGAAAATGTATACTTTAGTGGGGTTGGACTTTATAAGTGAGAAAAAATAAAAGTCTCAAAGTGTCTATAAAGTATCAAGCTACCTTAACTGACTGCTTATATCTATAATCGATTGACCTGTCATTCGCTCAGTTTTCAGCGATGTATTTATGGCTTTGATACAGTTAGTGTACGATGTGTAATAGTTAGTTTGCGAGCGTACTTCTGAACTATACAACGTCTGGAGGGGAAAAAGTCAGCAAAATGTGACAACTTCCCGGTACAACTACACCTGCTTCTTGAGCCAATCTTTTAGCGTGGGCATTTCGCCGAGCGGTTCTGTTTCTTCTCCTCTTGGTGACAGAATACCGCAAGTAGGGATTTCAAACCCGCTTGGAGACACCAAACTTGTTTCATATCCGCGGTAATACTTTATTTCAATACGTATTCAAAAGCAATATTCATTTGTGCATATTTGCAATTTCTTACCTGATAAAATTACATTGAGCTGTATTTCACGTTGATCGACTCCGAGATAATTTTCAGCGATACAAGTGTACTTCCCTGCGTCGCCTTCGTTAACACTAGCGATATCATAAGTACCACCATGGTCTCCAGCATCTAATGTATTCCCATCTTTCTTCCATGTTACGTTGGCATCTGGGTAGGCATCGACTGTACAGATAAGACTCGCAGAAGACCCCATAGTCACTTCAATTATCTCATGCTCCTCACCTATAATGCTTGGTTTGTCTGGAAAGAAAGAGAATGAAGATGTACGAACATTTCAATAAATAAACACTGTCAAACTTTCCATCGATATTAAAGCATTCTTTCCATTTGGTTTACATCGTCCACTCGCTTTCTTTTCAAATACTGGTGATAAATTTGTGTTAAATCATTCATACTTATCTGTCAAGTTTGATAATGATTGAAACCCCTTTTTTATACTCCTTGATAAAATAAAATAGCTTGATGTGAAACCAGTTCAAGAAAGCAGTTTGAATGTCAACGATTATGGCTAAACATATATGATTACGCTGTAGTGACAAGCTGAATAGTCTGTTCCTATGTAGTTTTGACTTCTTATCCACATACAAACAAAAATAAGTTAACGAAGCTTTGATCGTCACGAGTTACAAAGACTAGCCCTTCAAATATAGACTGATAAACACAGTTGTGAGAATACAAGTCCAGACTCTTTTCATTGAAAGTGTTAATTGCACGTCAATTAATTCTTAGTTCTTTGTTGAAAATGTCCCCAGGTTTGTTTTTTTAGAATACTTACAATGAACAATGATGGGTATTTTTGTACTAATTGCACTGTCTACACTTTGGTCTGCAAATGTTGTGTTTGCTATACAATAGTAGCTTCCGTTGTTCCAGCGGTGCACTACTCCGAGGTCAAAGGTATGATTCGTGACCCCGTTCTGATTCTCAACATTGTCGATCTGGTTCACAGATTCATTGACGTGAAACAGTGTAATGGAATTGGGATCAGGTACCCCGTCAGTCACTGTGCACGTGACCGTGACTTGGTCTTTGCCTTCTTCGACTGCATCTGATGGTCCGAGAATGTCAACAACTGACAAGTCTGTTGAAGGGTGTGACAAAGAAATTACTTCAAGTGCTGTTACTTTAGTTTCAAGCATCCTGCAAACTTCAGACATAGACTTCTTCTGTCTAAAGATATTGCTTCCTTAATACATCTCACTACGTAAATCAATCTCAACCAACATCTCAATAAGATTGAATAACAACCAACATTCACTATCTGCGTAATAAGCGATGTGTACCCCATGTAGATGTATATTCACACCAGTTACTCTCTCTCTCTCTCTCTCTCTCTCTCTCTCTCTCTCTCTCTCTCTCTATATATATATATATATATATGAAAGTCCAGAGCTGGATTATTTGATTAAAATATTTATGTCAAATGCCCGATGGATGGTAGTTATAATGATGAACACATAATATACCAAGCGGAAGTCATTACATCGGACACAAAACAAACTTACATCGGACTATGTGATACAACATTTAAATTATATATAGAAACCATATTTGCTCGTTCAAAAAACCAAACGCTATAAAAATGCAACTGAGTTAAGTAAATATATTTGGAACTTAAAAGACCAGAACATGAGTATGAAATCAAATGGAGAAAGGTAAAACAAGCTAAGCCATACTCCAATACCAACAAGAAGTGCAACTTGTGTTTGTGAAAAAGTTTTTTATCATATGTAGACTGAAATGCAACCATGGCAACGCTCAACAAAAGAAATGAGCTAATTTCGTGCTGCAGGCACTCTAAAAGATTTCTGCTATCCCACATAAATTAAACACGTATACGCGCGCGTAAATACGCGCATTACGATATGTTCCATTCAGAATGCCTTTGTTCTATTTTCTCATTACTCTAGAATGTATTGGTTTGTATTTGGCAGTTGCCTGATGACTGCATCGCAAGATGCACGAAACTCTGAGTAGCGAATAAATGTTTTAATCAAATAATCCAGCTCCGGACTTTCATCTACCTATGGCTCTAGTTCAACTATTGAGCACTCTGCCAGTCCGATGAAGACATCAATCTACGTCCTGCTCGTATATATATATATATATATATATATATATATATATATATATATATATATATATATATATATATATATATATATATATATATATATATATATATATATATATAATAGATAGATAGATAGATAGATAGATAGATAGATAGATAGATAGATAGATAGATAGATAGATAGATAGATAGATAGATAGATAAAGGGTATAAAATAGATATACTCTGTTGTACATCCCTCGTATGAAAGAGAATAGATATGCTATATTACTAATCCAGACTAATTCGTGCTTTTATTGTATTCGATTTAACCTTATGTACTCACACTCAACGACGACGTGGGTCGTGTCGTGTCCGATATTAATATCATCGTTATAGAAGGTGTCTTTGCTGTGCAATTGTATACACCAGTGTCATTACGATTCACCACCTCAACAGTGTAACTCAAAGTCGAAGAGATTAGTAAACCATTCTTCATCCAACAATGACTGTCAACGGGTGGATTAGAATCCACTTCACAAGTAAGGTTCATCCCTGCACCTTCTTTAATCTTGATATTTGATGCTTGTACCACAACTTCGGGTCCGTCTGTAGGAACAATTTAAGCCTTGTTTTTTCGTATGTTTATTTTGCTGATGTTGATATTCAAAAAGTGTTTTATGACACTTTAACCGAAGAAATACCAGCATAAGGACTTTTGTTATTTAAATGAAACATGTAAGACAAGTGGGGATGTGGTAACATTAAGTACATGCATCAAATTGTCTTCTACTATGAATTCTCAACATGCATCTCTCTCCCTCTCTCTCTCTCTCTCTCTCTCTCTCTCTCTCTCTCTCTCTCTCTCTCTCTCTCTCTCTCTCTCTCTCTCTCAACTTACATTGGACATCGAAGTACGTTGTGTTACTGCCGGTTCCCTTTTCCCCATTGTGGTACGTGTTATTTCCGAAGCATACATACTCTCCAGTCCTGTCACGTGTAACGTTATGTAAATCTAATTCTGAACCTGTGGTCATTTGTCCATCAAAGGACAACCACGTGAACAGTGTATTCATCGGGTTTGCGTCTATAACGTCACATGTAAATGTGACACTTTCGTACTCTCTGCGTACGTGCCATTGAGCGACATTGATTGATGGTGGATCTTGAGAAATAACAGAAATAAAAACAAAATAATTATGTAAAGAAAACAAAAAAGCTATTTAATAGTATTAATGTTGCGTTTAGTCGTAAGACGCTTGTCGGATGTCGATTATATATAAAAACGTCCCTTGGGTTTATTTTGTTTGTGCAATGATGATGGGACATGTAGCTTTGCTATGTTGGTCACAATTAGCAAGGAGGAGATGTGGTACAAAATGTAACGTTTGCCTTCCGACGCTAAACCACCAGTCGTAGACATAATGACACTTTGAGTGCTTTTGATCATTATTTCTTTGTTAACATAAGTATAGCATCGATATTTCTTCACGGACTAAATTGGTTGGTCAACTGATCACACTGTCATTTGTTGAAGCGTATTGACTTCTTAAGAATACTTACATTGCACATTAAGATAGAATGCCTCGTCTTCCATTGCAGTTTCATTATTCCAAAACATGTTATTGGCTTCACAAGTATATTCACCACTTTGATGTCGCTGAATGTCTTCATATTGCAACGTTTCAGTCTGAGTGACCTGATTACCATTGTATTTCCACTGAACATCTGGTGTTGGGTTTCCACTGACATTGCAAACTATAAGAAACTCCCTTCCTTCAATCGCATATGTGATATTATCAAACATGATGATCTCCGGTGAATCTTCAAAGACACAATAACGATTTGAAGGTTTATAAAAGCGGGACATCATTATAAACATTAGACAAATTGAATTACGTGTCGAACTAAGTGACGAACACAATAATACAGTAAAACTTATAACCTTAAAAAACTAGGTTTCCAACCGACCAAGCATGGATTTATTACTAAATAATGTCGAATGGACGAACAACACTCTCTCATCTCAAAGCTACATAAGTCGCTTTATATACAATGATATGCAATATGTAGACTATATAACATCTTCGTGTGACGATTTCAATCGAATAAGAAACCTTTGTAATGAATCATTTTTGCAGCTGGTATTAGATATATCCTTTTGAGACACAGTTTTGATCTATCTGAGATTGTCTGTCGACCACAATACTGCACAAAACTGCGAACAGTAAATCATATATATTTGGTCAAACGCGAATAATTGCGTGGTGAAGATTCGTCATAGAGACAACAGTAAATCAAGCACATAATGTTTGTGATTACCGTCCATGGTTATCACACTGTATAACCTTGAAGTGCACGTGATGAACGAAATAAAGTAAAACGTAGCAGCATAAAAGCAGATTGCAACATATTTATGTCAAGTGAATATAGTCTTACTGATTTGCTATTTTACTCTGTTTCTCCATGAATTACAAATGACCGAAAAGGGACATCACAGTGATATTCTTTACACAAGTCGACTTGACTGCTTTCCCACCATTTCTAAATTTTAAGTTTATGTTTGATATCAGCTGAAAAGCAGATTTTTAGCAAATTCAATATCAACGTTTAACTACACCAGATAAGAATATATATCGGCAATAAAATAATGCCTAAACGTATCTCACAGAAGGATCACTAACACATGTAGAGTGTCTAATTAGTAAGTCTCCTGGGAATTTATGTAAAAGTTTGAACCTAAATTGACAATACGCATGGGGAGGGGAGATATTTGTTACTTACACTGAACATCAACGAATACATTGACCATTCCTGTACCGGATGAACCATCCCAGAATGTGTTGTTCGCCACACATGTGTATTCACCATGATGTTCTCGCAATACTTTCGTGAAGTTCAGCCAATTGTCTTCGGTAATGACATCCTGATTTTGCCACAACACAGTCACTTCTGCTGGGTTGGCTTCAATGACGTTACATTCAAATGATACTCCGTCACCTTCTATGACCTGACCAGTATCACTGGCATTGCCATAGATAATAATTGTTAGCTCTGGATCGTCTTTAATATAAAAAATAAAAACGCTTTTAACGAAACGATAAAAAAAGATCAGTTGCGGACAATGCAGGACCGCCTCATGGTTGAAAAAGATTTTACGAGTGGCTCATACCATTTAAAATTTGAATATTTGAGACATATTTTCAGTGTGAAAATTTAAAAACATGTGATGGACACGTTTAGTCATTATTCAATTAGAATCTCGGTACAATTGGACTTACGTATAGATATACCCATATTGATACTTGATGTTTTAGGAGTTCAGATATTTTAATAATTCATGTGAGTGTTATTTCTGTCTTTATATTTTGACATATCATAACAAGTGACGACTCTTGATCTCATGATCTCAGGTACTTTTACCCACTTTATCATGTGACTTCTTTCGTTCATGCCTTGAATAATAACAGGTTTAGTGAGAGATGTAACAACATAGTGTACCGATGAATTTAATGAAGCTCTAGAATATGATTCGAACTCTTCGCGATGTTGAAAGAAATATGAAAGTACTAACATTGAATATCAATATCGACTGATGAGTTTCCATAACCTTGTCTACCATTAACAAATACATTGGTTGCATGACATGAGTAGGTTCCCCCACTTCCTCTCCGAATATCTTCAACCTCAAGAATATAATTTTCGCTCAATATAACACCATCTGGACCGGTCCATGAAAACGTTGCCGGTGGATTTGCATCTGCTGTGCATTCAGCTGTGTACGTTTTCCCTTCGACAACTTTACCGTTGCTTACATCCTGAATCTCGACTTCAGGTTTATCTGTCGATGATACGATAACATAATACGCCTGTCAAAATAATTATCGAAAGGTCTGAAAACAATGCGTTACATCATAGTTAACAGAAATGCATTGCATTGAGCTTTATATAACACAAAAAGGATAACCCGTACACGAACAATTGACATGAATGCTATGGTTATCACAGTACTGGCTGATTTGCTGTTGTTTCGATGCATATAGGATATGTGTTTTAAATAACACACAATGCAAAATGTTATACTCACAATGTACATTTAAGTCCAAGGTTGCATTGCTATATCCAGTAGTGTTATCATAATAAGTGTTTTCAGCGACACATGTATATGTACCATTATCCTCTCTATGGACATCGGTTAGATTCAATATTCCGTTGTCATGCTTTGTGCCATCCGGAAAGTACCAGTACCATTTGTCAATTACATCCGGGTTACCCTTTTCTTGTACTTCACATTCAGCAAAGTAGTCGTCACCTTCAACCACCGCAGTATTTGTCTCATTGGTGATATTAACAATCGCTGGAACTGAACAAACAGAAAGAAATGCCAACATTATTTGTTTTTAAACAATAACAACCGCTGTCAAAGATTCAATCAATCAATCAATCAATCAATCAATCAAAAGCATTTATATAGCGCCAAAATCCATTGCAAGGTAATGTTCTAAGGCGCTGAACAAGAACACAAAAATCAACACCCTCTCTCAAAGAGATGCGATTTCAAGCCCTTTTAAAGGTGACTCATCGTAGCTCATTAAACCTAAATAACTATGTTTTTACCTGGAAATGCTTCCAGACGATCTGAAACGCAAGAGGTATTTTGCATACAAGGAAGAACAAGTCTAGGCGAAAGCCTACTTAGCTATAACCGTAAAACCTTGAAACCGATGTTAACGCAAATTATGTTTAGTTTATTTCTCATAGAAAAAGGAGCTACTATCGATCAAATTTCTGACACTTCCGTAACTTTAAAGAAAAAATAATGACAGACACCTTAAAATTACAATTTTGAAAATTAGTCACAGGTCAGGGATACCTATTGCTCCGAATGTAAAGCCTTGTCCCTCCAAAACATCGCATCTAGACAGCTTAATTAAATAAAATACCAGGCCTATGTAAATCAAACAATGAAATGACTTTTTCAATTTGTGGATAACCAGTTACATAGGCAGGTAAAACTTATTACGAAGTTCAGTGTACAGTGTATTGAACAATAAAATGAAATTATCTTCAAATACTGATACATTTCTTGTTTCATAAAAATGACAATTGCGTTGCCGTACATCTGTACTTGTATGTCTTCCTGTTTGAATTGTAAGGGAATGGTTTTGTCAGCGGCATTTTGACAACCCAAATTTTAACTTCATTGATTGGACATGTCGTAAAAAACTCTCTGTTTGAAGAACAAATGTAATTTGAAAAAAAAAGCGATTTATTGACTGCAGCATGCCATTCTTAGCTATAGCAATCTTAAAGTCTTTGAGAAAATACAGATAAAATATACTGGAATTAATCACAAATAAATCAAACACTGACCAAAACTATTGATTGTAATGTCTCGTGAGTTTCTCTCAACAGAAAAAAAAAACTGTCAATATCATAGTTAAGAGGAAGTAAAGAGTTACTTTCAGGATTCTTTGTCATATAATCAAGTATGTCCCCAATTCTAGCGTAGAAGTCTCTCATAGAAATCAAATAAAAATATGTTTATTTCTTAAACAAAAACATTGTAGTTGTATACAAAGACAACATACAATTAAAGCCCTGATAGCACTTGTGTTATATGTTTCCTTTCGTATAGGTAGGAAATGGCATGTAAGCATACACTGAAAAAAAACGCCCTACAAAATTAGCTAATTCTAATGAGACATACAGTAAAATACCCCAAGGAAATCTACCAAGTTCCTTACAAGTTCGTTGAACAGAAAAAAGATGTGTGTTCGCAGAAAGGACGAAAATTTGTCCTCCGATCTTGTCCACGTTTCACAGACACCAACTATAGAGTAAACGTCTATAAGAAAGTCCTTAGAATGTTATCAAATAAATGTGCTCTTGAGTCAGTCTTCTAGCATTCAATGTAATGAAAGAATTTTGTTTCAAGTCCCACTCCACCGTCTTATCTTCTTTTTCTCAGCGGATTTTGTAAGGAAGACTTTTCCAACGCTCAAATGATAAAGTTTGGTGATAAAGAGGTCAAGTTCCTAACATAATTATTTACAAAAATCGTGTACACATACTCACATTGCACCTCTATCACCAAAGATTCATTGCACACAAGTAAGTCTTCTTCCTCTTTGGACAAGGTGGTGTGTTTTATTCCACAGCTGAAAACAGTTCCATCATCATGTCTACTCAATGATGTCGTGTACAAATGCTCCGGTGTACTTTCTGTGGACATTGCTGTGTCGTCTTGGGTCCAGACTGTTTTACCGGGAGGCACGCCATTGTCGGCAGTACAGTTGAAGTAAATAGGTCTGTTTACTATTGCAATATGTCCAGGTCGGACTTGACAGGAAGGACCCTCCTCTGTAATCGTAAAAGTTTGAATATAATTGATAAACATCCTATCATGTAATGCAGAAATGCACACACAACCATGAAAGCGTGTGTACAGGTGGCATAGTGCAATTAAAATATTAATATCCTACCCATGATGAAAAGGGTCGCATTGGTAGTCAGATCCACTCTTAGGACGCAGATGAACACAGCTTGTAGATCCGATGTTGCCCTTGATATTACCAAGTTGTACTCTCCTTGTTCTTGATTGCCGTCGATACTGTATAGATCAGGCTCATAAACAAAGTCTCCATCGGTGAGTATATTGTTTGCTACTGTCGCATCATGGATGTACCATTTCATTGACGGCGCCGGACCATCGAATTCAACAGTACAGTTAAGTTGTGCTTCACGTCCTTCTAACGCCAATGTATCAATTGGATGATGAATAATTTGATGTTGTGTCAATACTGGGAAAACAAGTCATACAGTGTTATATTACAGTATATAGTTATCCACATTTAAATGCAGCTCAAGTGTACCAATTTCAACACGTTCTAGAACCAAATATTTGTGCAGTTCATAGTATTAGTACGGAAGCGTGTTCGTGCCGCATTTGTAAGAAAAAAAAAAAAGATCTCATAATTACGAGTTTTGATTCTCGTAATTACTTAATTTGGATTCTCGTCACCTTTTTGTAACATTTCAGCTCGCCGAATAATATTGAGTGGGTTCCTTGGGGGTTTGTTTTATTGAACACTTTGTTAGCGTCTATTTGTAACCAACTTCATGCTTTAATGACATGTGATGAATGAGAACTCAACTAGCTCCAAAGGGGCGAATCCTGCTATGCCGGCCATTTGACCACACAACAGTGCGACATGTTCGAAGTCAGTTAAGTTGAGTCAACAATAATAAACATTTTAAGAAGCGGGAACTTCATGAGCAGTTGTTTGAGTGTTACCAGACGGAAATGTAAGATCTGCACTTGAATGGAAGTACATTAGCATCGTCAACTGTTTTCGCTGCCGCCATTAATTTCATTAAAGGTATACAGTCACATGTAATCTAAATATGCCCATATATGGTCAAATGGGCGTTCCTTGGTATTCAAAATGCTAATGTAAGGGCGCTGTTTTTAAAAAGCGGCCAAGCGCTTAAATTGTGATTGGTTAGATTTTCTCTTTCCACGGTAACTGTGGCAAAATTGGAACAGGTGACAGTATACCTTTAATGTTGATGAATCAATGAATGTGGTGGTGTCAAGGTCACTCACAGCATCAGCTAAGCTAAGCTCGGGAGGGAAGTTCTTGTCGCAAAAGCGGTGTGGTTGGCCTGAATTTTCACTGAAATGTTTCTTTCTTGATGGATCACTTTTCTGTTATGGATAACAGGCGCATGCCATCCAATGATAACCGATGTGCTAACCACGAATGCGCCGCATAACAGTGATTGACCTGTATGACCCCTACTTCAACAACAACCCACCATGCTGTATGAACAGCTCAATGTTTGCTATTTGCTCCCATCTGAGTTGATTCAGGGCGATCTGTCTGTCCCTATCATTTGATATGTAATACCAGGAATTCATGAAGTCAATTCGATTCCTGTTAAAGAGCATTGTACATATTACCTACTAATTCTGCTTAATTTCGTTGCAAAATATTGTCATTGCACAGCTTGCATTGCTGTGTGTGCGTTGTATATCAATGGTTCGTCAATACATTATGTCTTGATGAAAATATGTTCTATAATATCTTATTTCCCCTCAGTATAAAATTGACCGGATGATTGACCGGATAGTGATCCAGAATATAGATGGCGAACTTTCAGCAAATCACTTGGACACGTATTGTTATAGGCTTGACATAATTTAACAAACGCACGTGTTTGAGAATGCTAATGCCATTCAAGCCAATCAGTATTTGACTTATTTATTTTCTGATAAGTTTATAAGTCGTCAATTGTAGTTCGATTTAATTTTAATTATTACATTTATGCGATTTATGTGAATAAATGCATTTTTCAAAATGTATCAAACTTTTTAACATTCGGTGCAAGAGGGAACTATTAATTTAATTTGATTGTTGATCCACTAGGTATAAGCTTAGAGTTTACCGATTACAGGTTTCCCTTAATTTGGGAAACTAAGCAACATAGCTGATTTTTTTATATCTATACAAGCATAGACTTCCTTAACACTATTGCAAGGTTATCATGTTAATGGTTAGCCCATATCGTGCCCCAAGACTGACAAAAGTCTTGTAATAATGTATATATAGGAAATAATGTACAAATAGAGAAAATACAATTTGAAGAGGCTATTTCAGTACGCCGTTTCAGTAGATAACGGGATGAAGGCACATGATTACGATAATTAAAATAAGTAATTACGAGAATCAAAATCTCGTAATAACGAGAAGTAAAACTCGTGATTATGATAATTATAAACCCGTAATTACGAGATTTAAAAAGTCGTAATTACGAGAATTATGTTGTCATGAGAATCTATAGTCTGTCTTTGTCACTATGAATGAATACATATTTTCAAAAACTGTAGTCAAGTAATCACAAATTTCTAAAATCTCAAAATCGTGTGGTTTTCAAAACGCCAGAATGTTTGTATATTGTAATGCCGATGTTTATTGAATCATGTGAAAATTTAACTATCACTGCGTTATTTCAACTCATCGTCTACTTTGAGATTTCCTTTTCACTTCCCTTTGATAACACCTGTGATAAAAAAAATCTTTTCGCTTTTATTAGCCATTTTCAATCATTTCTTAGGTTCTTAGAGTTGCACTTCAATTCGATCATTCATCTAGATCATTAACAATATTTTTGTATTGTTCTTTTACATTAGGAGGAAGCAATGCAAAGACACTAATTGTTAAACATTCTTTATTTTATCTGTCTGAATACAAACCTTGATTGTGTAAATCTTTGTGAGCAAATAATACTAATCTGTTCGACTTCCTCATTCACTGTTATTTTAGAGATGTCTTTTTCAAATATGAAGGGGTGTCAGAAGATATCAGTTGTTCGTCATAATTTCTGGTGCAAACCCAACATGATGGCAACTGCCAATCTATGCCGGATGTAAAGAAATAACATCACATTGTCATGTATTCGTAGTTGGGAGATTGTCTCCTGAGGCGGGGGTTGTTTGTCATGTTGTCAGACTCTAATAAACCCGTCGATAGATGTGAAATATTTGCATAATGTCATACTATCGATATTTCACCCCCAAAAGACTGTTTACCATGCCAGACACAATCTACACGCTATGCATGCTTGGCTTGACTTTTGATCTAATGGATAACCTACTGATTATCTACAATTGTAGCCATACAACAGTCCAAAGTTCATTAATTTATTAATTAATCTACGAGTGTATTATAATTGCTTACTACACCTTATAAATCAAGATAATACCATATTGAAAACACCATATTCTCGTTGAACAATAACCAACAATATGTCTGAAAAATAACATTAAAGAGCTCAAAACTGTGTAAAGACTCAGTTATTATGGATTGTCTCATAACTTAGAGAATCAAGGCTTATAGTTACGAGAATCAAATACTCCTTATTACGAGGTATTAATTCTCGTAAAAATTACGAGAATTAAAACTCGTAATTATGAGAATCAAGTCTCGTAATTACGAGAATAAAATACTCGTATCTACGAGAATCAAAAACTCGTAATCACGAGAATCAAAAACTCGTAATTACGAGAATCAAAACTTCATTATTACGAGAATCAGAATCTCATTATTAAGAGATTTTTAATTTTTTTCTAACAAAAATTGGCACGAATACGCTTCCGTATATTAGTGTTTACTAGCTACCATCTAGTATTCTGTTCGTTAGCTCCACGGCAGACATTGTAATGTATATTTCATTATCATTATTTTGATTATCTGTTAAGAGAGTGTAATTATATGTAGATAATTAGATCAAATGACGTTTGAGTTCTCATTTCTTTGTATCATTTCTAAAGTCTGCTTTTATATAATGTAACATTGTATAATATTCAAAAGCAACCACGGAGTATTAATAACAAAATTAATCACATTAAAATTAAATCGAGGTCAAGCCACACACTATTTATTTACTTTATTTTATTGTTTTATTTATCAGTCAATCATCCGACATGTATTAGGATAAGGACTGATAATGGATAAGGGACGCATAACCCACTAACCCCTGTGGAGCACTGGGGAGAAAAGTGCCTTATGCTAGAGCTGTTGACTCTTCATTCTCTTACAGTGAGTCCGTTACTCGTTACCTACCGGATCTCGAACGCGTCTCGAACTCGTCATCCTCTGATAGTCAGTCCGTGCCTCCATTTAGTGTTATGGTGAAAGTTTACGGATTGTTTGTGCTTTCAGTATTATGAAAGTTCGTTCAAATATTAGACTTGGACGAAATATACAGATCGTCATTTCATTAAAGAGAATGACTCAATGGTAAACACGGTAACCGCAGACAGTTTAGCATGTCATGATTAGAGATGCATTTTGGTAAGGAGGGCGATACTGTAAGGTATAGCCATTTAAGCAAGCTAACTTTGCTCTGATTTACATCACAGTTAATCTTCCATATTGCATCTGGGAAAATAATGACAGAAATTCAACTACATATAACTCCACAGATTTGTACAAAGTCTAGATGTGAATCGATGTACGTCATATGGTATTTGATAACGAACACACAAAATGATATCTCAAATGTTCAATTGAAGAAGCAATTGTGTTTCCTTCAATAACGCCAGTTTAATTTAAGGCTTCTTGCTTTTGTTCTTTTTCGGTGTCTGATACTAAAGGGTACATCATTACAACACGCATTACGCACACAACTTTGTATTATAATAATATAAACGTATATTTGTTTCTTTTGAATTCATAGAGAATGGCCTTTCTCAGGTCTTCAGGCAAGTACGCTCTCGATGTAAACAAAGATATTTCCATAGAGAAATGATTAGGTTGCTTGCATTACATATCACGCATTGTATTTAAATCTAAACAAATGAAATTTACACTCAGTTGTGACTATCAATATTTCGCTAGTTATTTAATCGTTTAATAATGCAACTCACCTAATTTTAACTGTTGTATGATTAATGCCAGAGAAAACACGAATAGCTGTCCGGTTCCTATTTTTCCCATTGCTATTTCATATCTTGCACCAAGGTCACTCTTGCGCTGTTTTAAGTTTAAGACTCTTTCGTATAAATTCCCGTCAGCAATTGAAAAAAACTTGTGTCGGTTTCTCTGCTGTAATGACAATCGACAAAAAATATATGTTACATGACGCAACAGAAGCGACTTCTTACTGAAGCTTACATTTATCATATCACTGTAGATCATTATGTTCTATCTCTACACCAGTCAACATCATGTATTTCCCGGGAAATCGTTGAATTGCCTCACTAGAGATTTTAGGCCCCTTAAGGTGGACATGGAGGGACCGTGAAGTAGGTCACTGGTAACTACCTTAATGATATGAGCATTAATTGCAAAATCACGTTTCGGTACTGCGTTAAGACATCCCGTCATAGCGAGAAAGATGCAAGTTTGACGCATTTGAAGAATACGTGTACGTGCAACTTTTAGCTTACGTTACCTTCGTCTCCCTGTACAGTTCTTACTTAAATTTATACTTTTTTCCACTTTTTGACCATACATATTTCGAGTCATTGACCAGAAACTCGCCGAATAAATGTGATGTATTGCGTCGTGATGACGTGTTATATAATGACATCGAATCAATTGAGATATTGGTACGTAAGAATCTTCGTGTTTTTGAAAATACTGACGATGATGAGGTTTATGTATTTCTAGGGAATTTGTGTGCAGAAAATGACGCGCGTAATGATGATTGTCGCCCAGTGGATGCCGGTTCGAGGCAGCTATGCCTTGACGAGACCCGAGGAAATGGCGACCCGGAGAATGCTGGCAACCGGCCGGATAAGGTGTTGCCCGACAGTTGTAATTCAGGGAGCCGTACGGATCTGTGTTGGAATAGATTTGTCTGCCGAGCAAACGAGACTGTTGATGGAATATGACGTCCTTTAGCCATTCACACACAATCTACCCTAACGCAGAAAATAATGTCGCAGCGATGTCTGTGTGTGTGTCTGTCTGTCCGTCTGTCTGTGCGCCCGATATCTCGAAAACGGCTCATCAGATCTGGTACATTATGGCTCGTAATCAATGCCAATATTCGAACTCTCCATTATTTATTCGTAAACGCAATTTTCAACTTTCGAACTCTCCATTTTGAATTCGTATATCTCATTTTCATCTTTCGAAATCTCATTTTTGACTAACTCCCATTTTTGACTACTCATAGAGGTCCCCTAGAACACTAGCAAGCAAACACAAGTTTATGACTAGTCAAATGCCACTTTTAAAAATCGAAGGTGTCATTTTACATCAAATTATTCATCACTGTGACTTTGTAAGGGAATCCCAAACACGTGGTGACACTGAAGTTATTTTGAACGTGGACGAAGTCGAGTGAGTTGCTAACCCCAGTATTGGCAGTTTGTCTATGCTGCTACATGAACTTGACCAGCCTGACAGATGAGGAGATGTGATGCATAGGTGTGCTTCTGGATGTTAATCACAGTTAAATGCTATCGGAATGTGTGGTGAGCGTGTCGTTCAACTCATGCAAGTGTTTCCGGTGCAGTGCCGTCTTTATGCCTTGCCGATCTTATTCCCGCGCATGTGCAAACGATCCAACTTGATACGGAACCTGAAATCACTTTTGTCTGAGAGCTTTTTTTCATTCTCTTTGGTGGTATATAAATCGCGTTTGTAATTTTATTTTACGGTAAGTTAGAATGCATCTGTATCCTACTACCTGAAAGATTTTTCGATGCGGCACTTTGATAATTTTTTTCATGACGGTATATCTTTTTGAGCGATTAAAGTGTCTTAAACATTTGTATGCGCTTTACGTTAAAACAAAAAAGTAGAAATCGCACACACACTTTTTGAGAAATTGCAAATTTCGATCGAAAATATCGCAACGTCAAAGAAAGTACTGAAAACTGATTTCTGAAAGGGTGCTTAAATTTCCTATCATATATCCTTCTTTATAAAATGATAAAGAAGTGACTCTGGATGGGTTATTAATAAGGTAGGCCTTCCTCTTGTATATGGGCCGCTTCAGGCACAAACTTACAGGATGGTAATTGACACATTGTTGCGTAATTTTAGTGAGAAAAATTGCTTTACGTTTGCACAACCACCGCAAACCTGTTGGGGATAAGATCATATTCTTGTTCCTTTTCTCGAAATTCTTTTTGAATTTAACATTTTGCGGTAAGAATTATACCTAAAATGAATACTACAAAAGGTGCGCTGAAATGCAGTCATTATGACATAGTTTGTAGAGTGTTTACATTGCAATATTCGTCAGAGAATTCTTAGTAGAAGCTACTTCTTGTCCCTGAATCTAAATCGGTGCCAAAGAGACGTTTTCAGTGTTTCTAATTAAATTTATTCAATTCAAAATCTAGATGCATGTATCATAATATCATGGAGAAAGTAAATTCTGTCTAGAAATGGGTAAGAAGTTCCGCCATGTTTACATCTTGAAATTGATTACTGGGATTAGGTATAATCACCAGTTTCGGATGTAATGTCATTTCTTCATGATATTTTTCATATGGTTTATATTCCATTTACGAAAGTTCGTGTTTTTTCAATAGAGGCCTTCTTCCAAATCACATAAAAGTTTCCTAAACACTATGTTTTGCGCATTATTTTCAAAAGACGGCTCTAATGTTCATCTAAAATATTTTATGTACATTAATGTTTATGAATATGACCAAAAATACTTCAATTTAGTAGAAATGCACCATCATTCTGAACATGGACGTTTCAAATAGGATTTTACATAGTTTTAAAACATACTATACTATACGTACATGTGGCAAAAGTACATAAATTTACTCATGACAGCAATGAAAATTGAAACGCAAGAGCATTTTCAGTTCATATCTGGTAATTGATTGTGTGCCGGATGATACACAGCGAGTACTGCAGAAGAAGGTTTGTGGGCAAGAGATTTTGGATCATGCTCCCTCAACATTCCGACATTTAAAAGTGGCATCAGCTCTCCCATAGTGAACTCCAATTTCCTAGCGTATACATTTTCATATTTCGCGCCTACATCCCTTTACAGTTTTTCGGTCTCACTCTATTTTTTATGGGAAAAAAGTTCAGAACACGTGTTAAAAATTAAACGGGTTGAGCTATAATTAGTAACGACTGACTTGCTTTTCTTTTTCTTGTGAATTTATCAAGAGTTTATTTTTTACTGTGAATTGATATCTAGTCTCGCTAAAGAGCTCTCATTCGTCAGAGCGCGCCCTCAATCTTTATTTACTCACAAGCACTGACATCGTTGTACGGCGAAGAGTAAATCCCTGCGTCCTTTGATATACTTGAAACTAAAAAACCTCTCACGTTACCTTTACTGTCTCTGTCACAAGCTAAAACAAGAAATGCTAAGCCGTTTTGTGACTGGACTCTTCTTTTCGTGTGCGGCTGTCGCTTTTATGGGTCGTTCAGGTAAGCAAGTTATGTAAAATTTGAAAAACGTAGTTTCGGAGTGTTTGGTTCACCCCCTAATGACTAATCAAGAGAAATGAAAGAGTTACTTTTGTAATCAGTAGGATAGAAATACTCTCTTCTCTCTTTATGTTCCTGAGACTCTCTGCAGATATTCCAATTTGACTGAATTGAAATCAATTTACTCTTTCTTTAGTATTGACAGCACATAAAATTATTCGTCATCCAAATGATACATTGGCGTTAGAAGGACGTGAAGTACAACTCAACTGCACTTTTGAACTCGATGGTCCGGCGCCGTCAATGAAATGGTACATCCATGATGCGACATTAGCAAAAAATACACTCACCGATGGAGACTATATTTATAATCCTGATCAATACAGTATCGACGGTAATCAAGATCAAGGAGAGTACAACTTGGTAATATTAAGAGCAACATCAGATTTACAAGCTGTGTACATCTGCGTCCTAACAGTGAATCTGACTACCAATGCGACCCTTTACATTATAGGTACGTTATTAACTTTTTAATTGTCCTCTCTAAGTCATCTGCATACAAGCATCATTACCTGTATGAGCATATCTTTAATAGGCAATATAAATTATGAAATGTATTCAAACCTCTACAATTGCAGAGGAAGGTCCTATCTGTACCGTCCAACCCGGAAATATTGCAATAGCAAAAAGACCTACGTACTTTAACTGTACTGTCGGTAATGGCGTGCCTCCTGGTAAAACAGTCTGGACCCAAGATGACACAGCAATGTCCACAGAAAGTACACCGGAACATTTGTACACGACGTCATTCAGTAGACATGATAATGGAACTGTTTTCAACTGTGGAATAAAACACCCCACCTTGTCCAAAGAGGAAGAAGACTTACTTGTGTGCAATGAATCTTTGGTGATAGAGGTGCAATGTAAGTATGTATAAACGATTGTTGTAAATAATTACATAACAAACCCGAGCTCTTTATCCCCAAAACTTTTATCATTTGAGTGTGTTCGAAAAAGTCGTGCTTACAAAATCCGCTGAGTGAGCAAACTAAATATCCATGCAACATTGCTTACATGATTGCTTGAGATGTGTGAAAGAAAATACAATGTGATAGCACCGATCAGTAAAAGAAAATATGTTATGTTATAATATTTTTGTGGTTGTTTTATGGGTCATATTATCAGTTAAATATTGACCAAAGTTCACATCTTTCAATAGCTCAAGGTGTTCTAATTGTGGTTATTTATTACATGCCTAGACGTTAGTGCAAATCAGTGCAGTGATTTGAATAGGAACATCCGGAGAATTAGTGGCCCAGTGAAAAATGTGCTGGCCGATTTTCGTGGTGACCCGGTCCAGTGAATCGCCTCTACGTTTCCGACGTGAAAGTAGACGCTTACGCTGCACATAAAATATCCATGCTCCTTTCCCTTTCGTTAAAATCTGTTTGATTCTGGCCGATAATGGTAATTTTTTTTGAAATGCCTGGCATGTATCTACATGTCATATAATATGGTTATATAGCTATATTGTATAAGAAAATGAATGCTATTTCACTAATCGACTCTACCAAGTTTGTTTTATGTTACCATATGGTGAATAACAGGATCATTGTAGTTATTTTGTGTGGAATACATGGTGAACACCAGTGAATCTATTGTGCCTCGACCCTGGTCATGTGATCTGCGTCTGCGGTAAACCGGTTTATGATTGAGTGATTGGTCTCAACAGTGTTTCGCAACCAAAATGGGGTTCCTTCCTCAGTCGCTCTGTTGTTATATATTCCCTACGCTTTGTCGTCTGACAAAGTCAAATTCAATCAAAGAGAAGAACCCAGATTCGTTTTTGAGGCAGTTAGTCACTGTTGACTGACTCTATAGTGAATGATCTGGTATGTGATGTAATTATTAGAATTACCAATTTTATGGACATTGACACTGTTCAGACTTTGTCAAAATCGAATACGAGTAGACTTGCCAAGTTCCTGACTCGTGTCCCTCTTTCATCACATATCCGACAAGTGCTAAACACCTGTAGTCCTGCTTATCTGAGTCAGACAGATTAATGATTTGATTATGATTACACCGTGACTTGGGACTTCAACGGTGCCAGGAGACATCAAGCAACTCAAAGGTCAAGTAGAATCGTGCCTACAAACAAAGTTCGCCACACGAATTACCCAAGTAGAACATCAGCGAACAAGAAAAGTTGAACAAAAACCACACGTGTTTAAACAAGATATAGCCCATATATAGGGACACGAGCTATAAAACTAGTACTGTGTGAAAACTGGGAACATATAGAAAATGACGAATTATTCCGTAAGCAACCGATGATCACACACAAAAGAAATGCAAACATCAGTGATACACTGATTACGGTCAAAGTCCACGTCATTAGGAACAAGTGGACGAAAACGAACGAACACATTACGATCCACACATAAGTATTCTGGCTTCACCACCTGAAAAAAAAAAATCAGGAGATTAAGAACATCGACACAACATTAAAATAGAAACATATATACTTATATCTACAAGCGACTGAGGAAGAAACCGCCCGGGTTTCGAAACGTGGGGTAAAAGGGCCATGGCTATTAAGACATACTTGACTTGGCCCACGTCTCGCAGTGGCTTATTAAAAATGAACAAACCGTTTGTTAATTTTCATACTGACAGCAAAACAACGGTATAAACTATGGGGACTCTGCGAAAAAGATTCATGTTTGCTTGTCTTAATTTTCTGCAACAACTCTTGGCACAAACCGAGATGCAATCTATCATCTAATCGCTACTTATGAGGAGCAAAATGTAAAAAAAACTAATTTACATAATCACGCTTCTTTCAGACACAGAACAGATGCAAAATGTATATAGAGAAGAATTTTTAATATGTTTACCTTGAATACGATACAACCTACGTCATCGTTAAGTGTGAGTACATGGTGTTGAATTTACATGATGCTTATATAACAGTCATTAACATACATACATACATACATACATACATACATACATACATACATACATACATACATACATACATACATACATACACACACACACACACACACACACACACACACACACACACACACACACATACATACATACATACATACATACATACATACATACATACATACATACATACATACATACATACATACATACATACATACATACATACATACATACATACATACATACATACGCACGCACGCACGCACGCACGCACGCAGGCACGCAGGCACGCAGGCACACACACACACAAACACACACACACACACATACATACATACATACATACATACATACATACATACATACATACATACATACATACATACATACATACATACATACATACATACATACATACTTGATGCATGCATCGCTGATGTCTGCATTTCTTTTGTGTGCGATCATCGGTTAGTTTATGGAATAATCTCCTTAAATTTTCGTCCTTTTCTATATGTTCCCAGTTTTCACACAGTACTTGTTTTATAGCTCGTGTCTTTATATATGGGCTTTATCTTGTTTTGAACACGTGTGTTTTTCGTTCAGCTTTTCTTGTTCACTGATATTCTAGTTGGGTAATTCGTGTGGCGGACTTTGTCAAGTAAGCTAGAGATTTCCTGTTGTTTGCAGCCCCGTTCGAAGTCTAAATCCAAACTCCACAGAAACGCACTAAGAAAAAAAAACAGCAACATTCCACATAAGGCCGGTAGACATATTATCTGTACTATTCAATACTATGTTGTAAGGCACGATTCTACTTGACCTTTGAGTTTCTTGTATGTCTCCTGGCATCTCCTGGCTTGATGCAAATGACTTGTGGTATAGATTTTACAGAAGTTTGTAACAGAATTAAAAATTAAGTAATCAAGTTCTACGATGACGGCTGCTAATGACTTGAAAATCATCAATATTTATCAGACAATACTTGAAACATGAAATAAGACTGTATAAGTGTCAAAAACACACAGACAGAGACACAGACAGAGAGACACAGACACACTCACATACAGACACACAAAGACACACACAGACACACCACCACAGACACACACAGACACACAGACACACAGACACACAGACACAGACACAGACACAGACACACACACACACACACACACACATATATATATATATATATATATATATATATATATATATATATATATATATATATATATATATATAAACTGTGGTGTCTGTCTGTGTCTGTGTCTGTGCTGTCTGTCTGTGTCTGTCTGTATGTGTCTGTGTCTGCATGTCTCTGTGTGTCTCTGTATGTCTGTGTGTGTCTGTGTGTGTGAGTGTCAGTGTATGTATCCAAGCAGAGATTATGGTGCTGTGTGTATATATGTAAATATATGCGTTTATACGTTTAAAAAGTGTAAACTCATTATGTTTCATTTGGCGCCTCATAGCTACACAATGTCAGTAGTTGCCTTCACTTAACCTGATATGTCTCGAAGAAAACGAAATGATAAAGCTGCAAATTAAGCTGCGTTCAGTTGCTTATATGTCAAAACATAAAGACAGAAAAAACACTAGCATGATCTATTAATTTATCTGAACTCGTTAAAGTTCAATAAATGATATGTAAGCCTTCAATTGTACCGAGATTGTCATGGGATGATAGAGTTAAACGATTCTTATGATAAATAAAGTTTAAATTCGAGTAGTCCATCAAACATGGTAACATTTTCATACAGAAAATTTTATAGGATGCCACTTTCGATATATTGATTTATTTTGCTTGCTTTAGATGTTCAAATATATAAATGGTGTGTGTCGCTCATAAAATCTTCTTGAACTATGAGGCGTTCATACAGTGCTTTTATCTGATCTTTCGATTTACCGTTTCATGAAAAAATCATATATCGATATTTTTTTTATATTAAAGACGATCCAGAGGTAAAATTTATTACCATGGCAGTGCCAGTGATACTGGTAATATCGTAGAAGGTGACAGTGTGTCATTTGAATGTGACGTCATTGAAGCCAATCCAACAGAAGTGACTGTCTCATGGCAAAGTCATGGCATCATTACCGATGACAATTGGCTGAACTTCACGAAAGTATTGCGAGAAATCATGGTGAATACACATGTGTAGCGAACAATACATTCTGGGATGGTTCAACCGGTACAGGAATGATCAATGTATCCGTCGATGTCCAGTGTAAGTAACAAGAAACCTTCCAAAGTCAAATGTCAACTAAGGTTTACAGTCTGTAAACAAAAACTTTTAATTAAATTGACCTAAAGGCGTACTAATTATACACGCTATATGGTTTAATTAAACTCTGTTGAAATACGATCAGGCATTCTTTTATTTCAGTACTGATTTTGTGAAGTTGATATTTGAGTTTTCTTTCCACTTTGCCCGCTTAAATCAAACGTAAAATAAAAAAAAACAGATGTGAACTAATGTGCTGACGTAGTTTACAACAGGTTCATTACATAGAGGTACGCTTCACAGAACAATAAGATATCTGTCAAGTCATAATATGAAGCAAGTTTAATCACATTTAGCACAGTACTCTCGGAGTTAAATCAATAATTACACAACTTCGTTCAATATTCAAATGGCCTATTCATAAACTTGGCACTGCTCAATACGTCATAGGACCATTAAATATATATATTCAGATTAACATCAGTAGCTTTTTTTATCCAGTTTAATGCTGGAATTTTGCAGTAATATTACTAATTACAAATTTCATTAAATATGCAAATGACCCTTAAATGACCTGACACTACTCAGTGCTTCGCGTGACAGTTAAATATTTATCAGATAAATCCCTGTAGCAGGTTCCACCAAATTTGGTTCAATGATTTCATTTATATCACCAATTACAAAGTGCATTTAATATGAATATGAAGCCTTGATTAACTTAGTCTACTAAATGCTTCACAAAACAGTAAAATATCTGTCGGATCTGTGTCTACAGCAGATTTCATTAAATTTGGTGCTGTTATTTCGGAATATGATTGATTACAAAACTTGATTAAATACGCAAATGAGTTACTTATTAATTTGACACTGGTCCTCAGTAAAATTAAATATCTATCAGATCAATATTTATTGCATGTAATATCCACTTTGGTGAAGGAATTTAAATGTTATATCATTAATTTAAAAAGTTCATTAAATATGCAAATGAGCAATTAATTGACATGACACTCACAGTACCATATACTGTTCTGAGATTGTCATCTCAGTTTCATTAATTGTGTGCAGTATTTCTTAATATATGCCGACAATATCATAACTGTCTCCATAGTAAACCATTATATGAAAAAAACTGATATTTCACAACTTCTATAATATGCATGCCACACTAATCAAAATCTTAACAGTTCTTGCGAGTAGCATATGGTACCGATCTACTAAATATGACTTGGATCCGTTCTGGCGTTTTTGAGTTATTGTGTAAAAAAGACAGACAGACACACACACACACACAGGGATAGACAGATAGACACTGCTGCTACATTAGCTCAAGCGTGTGAACACGTTAGGTAATGAAAGTGGTATCGAGACAGATGAATTATTACTAAGATATATTATTTATAAGAGTCACATAAATATCCGTTTTGTTTTAAATTGATCTAAAATTGACATTCTGTGTATAACAGCGTCTTTGTAGTTTTGAGATGACAGAGATTTGGTTCATCACTGCAACATTACGTAATATGAGATATGTGCCTGCTCTGAAAACATTTTTTTTCATTTCAAATATAACTGGTCTCATTTGAATTATTGAATTACTTTAATGTTGCAAATGCTCAATTATTCTTAAACCATCAAATCGTTACTGTGTTGTCACAGATTCACCGGAGATCATCATGTTTGATAACGTCACACATACAATTGAAGGGAGGGAGTTTATCATAGTTTGCAATGTCACTGGAAATCCAACACCCGATGTTCAATGGCTATACAATCGTAATCAGGTCAGTCAGACTGCAACGTTGCAATATGAAGTCATTCAGCGACATCAAAGTGGTGAATATACTTGTGAAGCCAATACAACGTTTTGGAATAATGAAACAGCGATGGAAGACGAGGCTTTCTATCTTAATGTACAATGTAGGTATTCTTGAGATTAATAGGCTTTAACAAATAAAAGTATAGTCAGTTTAGCAATTAATTTAGTCAATGAAACTATGATGAATAACGTGATCTTTCTGTTAACGAAATGTTGCCATAAAATCACACTCATTAATCTGGGCTACTTGCCAAATGTTTTTCCTTGTCTCCTTATTTTTTTAATCAGATTTATCAACGCTGACGTTCTCCATTATAAATAACTTAATATCTTACGGTACTTCCCTCTCAATAAAAAGATCACGATCGAAGGCACTTTAATGTATCATTAACTCTGCGTAAGGTAGTTTAGTTTTTAATGACTGAATTAAATTGTTGCAACTTCGGATTGCGGTCTCCTCCCTACATATGGAGTGTAATGTAACCCGAATACATAATATATTCCATAACACAAACAAAATCTACGGTGGGGACATGTTCATTATAAAACGCCATAGCAGTAAATATGATATGGCATACTGTTAAACAGTTGTAATGTTCATATGAAAGCTAGTTGAAGTTGATTCTAATCCATCCGTTAACAGCTTTTATTGAACCAAGGACACTTTAATAATCTCTTCGGCTTTTATTACTCAGTCGAGATTACCAATCGTAATGACACTTGTGTATACAATTGCACAGCTAAGACAACTTCTTTAACGACGATGTTTACTTTAGATACAACACAACCTACGTCGTCGTTGAGTGTGAGTTCATGAAGTTGAATTTACATGATGCTATATAACAGTCATTCATATTCATACATACATACATACATACATACATACATACATACATACATACATACATACATACTATATATATATATATATATATATATATATATATATATATGTATGTATGTATGTATATATATATATATATATATATATATATATATATATATAATATATATATATATATATATATATATATATATATATATATGCCTGTGTGCGCGTTTGTGTGTGTGTACTTGTTTTCTAGATTTCTTTTCTCCTTGACCCGATTGCCAGTGAACATTTCTTTCTCACACCTGTCAACAGATTTGCCAACTGTTGACATCGTCGGGCCATCAGCTGCAGCTGAAGAAGGCAAAACTCAAGTTACAGTTACATGCACAGTGACTGACGGTGTACCAGATCCAACTTCCCTTTCACTACTCCACGTCAATGAAACTGTGAACCAGGTGGACAGTGTTGAGAATCAGGACGGGGTCACGAATCACACCTTTGACCTTGGGGTCATGCAACGCTGGAACAACGGCAGCTACTATTGTGAAGCCAACACAACATTTGCAGACCAAAGTGTAGACAGTGCAATAAGTACAAAAATACCCATCATTGTTCATTGTGAGTATTCTAGATGTTGGTAATAGGAAGGGAAAATCAGACAACAAACTAAGTAGGTAGAAGCATTTGGAGAAATTGCCAATTACGAATTCGTTGACATGCAAATAACACTTCCAATTAAAAGAGCAGTGGCTTTGTATTCGTCCAACTTTGTCGATCAGACTATATAGATGTCCATCAGCTGTAACTGTCCATGACCTTATCTTCTTCGCCTATGTTTTATTTGTATGCCAATACAAAGTCCTGTTTTACACCCCCCTCCCCAGATCATGATGAAACACCTATAATTAGGTGCCCAAGCCCAAGCTTGGGCACCTATTGGTTTCGTTGGAATTTTTCTTCTTCTTCTTGTGTCAATTTTTGCCATCCTAGAACTTGAATAACGCCTATGCTAAACATTTCAAACTTGGTACAATGATGGGGGCCAATGAGAAGTGGTGCACCTGACCCTTGAGCTTTTGATTGGTCATGTGACCTGGCGGCCATATTGGATTTTCCAAAAACCTAAAAAGGCTTCTCCTGATGATCTAGGGGTCTGGTCAATTTGAATTTTTTACATAGCAAGCATGACCTAAGGTCTTGAGATTTTGTAAATAAAATTGCCTGCGGTCTCGTGACTTTGGCCGCCATATTTGATTTTCGAAAAAAAACCTTCTAATCTTTAAAAATCTCTCTCCAGAACCAAATCACCGTTTGAGCTGAAATTTACTCATGTCATCCTTAGAGTGATCTCTTTCAAGTTTGCGAAAAACATTTCGATCGGTCACGTGATTTGGCCACCATATTGGATTTTGCGAAATCGCAGTTTCATCTTCAAAAATCTTCTTTTCCAGAATCAAAACACCGAATAATCTGCAATTTTACACATGTCTTCCTTAGAGTGATCTCTTTCAAGTTTGCAAACGACATTTGGATCGGTCACGTGATTTGGCCGCCATCTTGGATTTTACGAAAATCGCAATTTAATCATTAAAAATCTTCTTCTCCAGAACCAACACACCGATTGAACTGAAATTTTACTCATATCATCCTTAGAGTGATCTCTTTCAAGTTTGCGAAAGACATTTCGATCGGTCACGTGATCTGGCCGCCATATTGGATTTTCGAAAAAATACCAATTTAATCTTCAAAAATCTTCTTCTGCAGAACTAAAACACCGATTGAGCTGAAATTTTACTCATGTCATCCTTAGAGTGATCTCTTTCAAGTTTGCGAAAGACATTTGGATCGGTCACATGACTTGTCCGCCATATTGGATTTTCGAAAAATACCAATTTAATCTTTAAAAATCTACTTTTCCAAAACTAAACCACCGATTGAGTCGAAATTTTACTCATGTCATCCTTGAAGTGATCTCTTTCATGCTTGCAAAAGACATTTTGATCTGTCAAGCGGTTTTGCCGCCATATTGGATTTTGCGTAAAACTTACATTTACTAGTAACACCAACAGTAACTATGAAATCATGGTCAATTTCCTTCTTAACAAGAAGCAAAAGACTCCAATCTTAAGTATCATCTGAAAAAAAAACATGGCCGCCTTGCTTGATTATGCTTTTTGTGTGTATATGTAATATTAGGCTTGGGCACCGCCAACGCTGCTTGCAGCTTTAATTTAGCTTGTCATCATATGTATAGCGTACAAATGTGTGAAGCATGTAGCCATAATCACTTACATTTAACTGCTTTCTTAACCTGATTTCACTAGTCAACGGGTAACAATGTTGTCTTTACATGTACGGACTGGGTTATTTGATGTGTATCTCAACATGGTGTAAACTGACAATGATACCGAAAAATAGTGGAAAAATATTATCAAAATAACCTACTGGCCCACTGAAGTGAGACTCAAACACAAACTATAAATGTTGTCTTGATTTTTAATGATAGAGGTCATGACGCACATATGATGCAGGCAACAAATATAACTGGTAATCGATGTCCAAGGCTGAAAAATGTCAACGGGTATGAAAAGGGTTTTCCATAATAATCAAACTTCATAAAAAACTATGAATGATTTTAAGACAAAATTAATCACCATTTGCAGTATTGAATAAGAAAGCAAGTGACCCGATGTACTGGAATGTACTACATCACAAATATTGAATGAAAATAACTCGTTAAGAGTAATCGAACAATAGTTTGACGATGCAACGACCAGTATTTATTTATTGAAATGTTCGTACACCTTCATTACCTTCCCAGACAAACCAAGCATTTCAGGCGAAGATAATGAGACAATGGACGTGATAATAGGGTCCTCTGTGAGTCTTAACTGTACCGTTGATGCCTACCCAGATGCAAACGTTACGTGGAAAAAAGATGGCGAAAATTTCGCTGTAGGAGAAGACAGTAGTATTTATAACATCACTATTGTCGTCGAAAACGATGAAGGGAAGTACATCTGCACTGCTGAAAACTATCTTGGAAAAGACCAACGTGAAATACAGCTCAATGTAATTTTATCACAAGGTGAGCAATTTGCTACTAATTACACCAGGAGTTTCACCTATGAATTGGGTACATAAAAGTATTTTATTAATTGACACCATACTATAAGCATGTGTTTATTTATTTAATTATTTATTTAATTATTTATTTATTTATTTATTTATTTATTTATTTATTTATTTATTTATTTATTTATTATTTATTTAATATTTATTTTATATGGTCTGCTCTCTCCCATTCAAGGACAAGCAAGCATCCCTTTGATAGCTGGTTTATGTGCAGGGATACCAGTACTTATTGCCGTATCTGGTAGGTTATTTTCCAAGCAAATTATGACAATTAGTGAGATTTCTTCTCTTTTACATCAGATGAGAGACATCTTCAAAAACACTTGTTGTATGTACTGGTCAAATTGTTGTTTATTAGTTAGCAGTTTAACTGCTGTGTCTGGTCTTGTATAATTGTGTTCCAGGCAGGAAGAAGTTTGGTCTGCAACTAAACTTTGTTTCCATGTTTTCTTGTTTTCAGAGATGAGACGTTTTCACCTTTAACAGTAAGTAGGGAGAATTTCCAGTCAACTTTAAACATAAGTATGAAAAGTGCACTTGATTTATTTGGCAAACAGAAATATATTAGAACACAAGCTAAGTGTGATGAAGTGTAAAAAGAAACTAATAGGGAGAAGTTTCTATGATGATTTTACCGTTTTTATGACTAGTCACAGATATTGAAAACCAAGGGAAATACTGTTTATCGTGAATTAAGCAAAATATTATTATTTCTTATGATGACTTCAGACAGATGATTGTTTGTAAAAAAATTGATATGCATCTTTGACGGTATATTTATCTTCTTTCGCCAACAGAACGTCTCATGTTGTATGTAACAGTGGTCAACACTTTCATTCAAAAAATACGCTTCAAAATTGCATAGCGTTTAACCATTAAGTTTTTTATTGAAGCATTCGTCTTTCAAATTATAAAAAATAGCAACTAGCACGAGCCTATTCTATATTTACAATGATATGCATTTACGGTCAAATTCAGAGCTACAATTTAAATAAGTTACTGATCAAAATCTTTAAAATACACGGTAAAACTCAAAGTCAAGTTTACTGAACGGTTGCTTTCTCGCAACTCTGTCAAGTGATTGAATAGGGCAAATGAACAAATATTAAGTAAGCACTTTTCGACTTTTGTATGAAAATGCAAGGTAGACAATAACATCGAGGGTCTCACCTACGCTGACTTGGATCATGCTCCCGGGTCAGGAGTCAGCGCACTCGTGAAACAACCAGAGGGAACGATTGACTATGCAACTTTGGATTTCGGTAGAACTGCCCCATGATTAAAGTCACTGCCATAATCAACTTGTAACCTTGACAACTACCACCGCAGAATCATTTTGATGGTTTAAGTAACTCGCCAAATTTTGATATATTCGAGCTCTGTACTGACAATTTGACTTTGTCATACGAATAATGAACGTATCAGCCCTAGTAAGTTGATTTTAGATATGTATCACGGAACGGGTGCATATATATATATATATATATATATATATATATATATATATATATATATATAATATATATACCACATCATGTATTTACCATCTAGAAATCTGAGCGAGGAAACAACTATTTTAACTCTGTGTAACCGACGAAGAAAGAATATTTCAGGTTTGTATACAGAAGTGCAACAACGATTCGGACGACAGGCATTTTGTCCATCTGAACAGTTCCCTCGATCCATAAATACCAGGCAGTTCATGACATTTGTCAGAGGGGCCGGGCTTTTTATGAGTCTGTAAAGGGCAAATATCACTCCTTCATTGGCGCAACGTGTGTTGTCTAGGTTATACATGATGCATTCAAAACTTCCATTTCAAAAGACTGACCGAATACCAATGCTACTTCGAAAGGTTTGGTTAAAAATGTAAATAATTAACCCCTTTGCTTCAGTTTAAAGCAATGTTTACGAACTTATGGGTTGATCAAACCGAGACAGAAATATAGCTTTAATAGCAGCATCTATAATTTACAGCATTACAAGTACGTTATATCCTGATTTCTCTTCAAATCTGTTGTAAAAAAATATACCAGGACTAATTATAGTGTAAAGAGTAGCATACCGATAGTTTGAGTATACTTTCTTCTTTTATAATTCAAAATTTAAAATCAGAGTTGTAAATTATTATAAAAGAACAATTTTGTTCAACGCAAATACGAAGAGGGACATCGTTTGTAACAACTTTAATTAATCTGTCGATTTGTACCGGTTGGCAGAGATGCTCGTAGTGTCGTAGGAAACTAAAATATCTTTTTTTTTTCAATATCAATATTTCTGTTTAGTTACTGATTTACTAGCAAGTTATCATGTAAGAGGAACTAAGAAGCGAAATAAACTGCATACAAACATGTCCGGGCGATCATAACATAAACATTCGTGTCTGTGTAATATAGACACAGGACTAAAGTCATTCAAACTTCATTAAGGTTCTTGACACTCTTTAAACCAAAGAGGAGCACAAACTGTGACATGCGTACTAAGAGTTAATATCAGCTTATGATGGAGAGTTTCTGCTTTATTCGACGGCGGTTGTTTTGGTTGTTGTTTCATTTGATGTAAGTAGTTGAGATTTATGTTATATGTTAAACAGTGATTGTAATTTGACATGTCAGTATGATCTTTTAATTATATTTTCACAATGAAGAAATGTGTGAGTTCATTAAAGCAAAAATTGCCATTTACGTAGAGAAAATGTTTATCAATGAATTTTCAATTAATCCTAAGATGATTGTGGTTTCATTTATTAACATATTATCATTGATGTGATGATAAAACTATATCAGCTTCCTATTTACCTCTGTTATTTTGTTAGATGATGATACTATAAATTATTTTATAAATTTAACTGTTATTCCAACTGAGAGGCGATAATCTAAATGAAATTTTAACTGAAGCTGTACTATCATTTTGTGTACAAAATTGTAAGAGCTACAGGTTATATTATAAATGCAAGTGGACGGGTTTATATGGCTACTCTGTTGAACAAAGCTAAAACGCGATTCTTGTCATCACTGTTGTAACGTAATTCTTCTGCAGAATACACGTCAATGTCATATGGAATGCATTAGCCAAAGTGAATTCTGTAGCTTTTGTTGTGGTGGTCAGATCACTATATCGCTTCACGGAAACAACGTTTAGAACGTTTAATATTATTCATGATCACGTCTTGGATAAGTAGTCGGTCGGCGTAGAGTTTGAAGATATGGATGAAGTATATTACTAGAGGCCCACTGGAAATACATTTTAATGTAAACCATGCTTTAATTATTATTACGACATTAAACTATAGCTTTCGACTGACATTTGATTTTGGCGATAACAATTGAGTATTCTGGACACGGATTATTTTCTCTCCCTTTGCTTTGGGACTGCGAAGTTAAACCACATGTATAGTAGTTAGCGTCAGTGTAACATCAGTGATAGCTGTGTATATTTGACGAGGCATTGGCAATGAATTCAGTATTTTAAACGATCAGTTTACTTTGAACTTCCTAGTTTGAGACCATCACCTATGCCATTAGGGATTATTACACGAAGTTTTGGCGATACCGCGTCGCATTCGAGTGATGTGTCCGTACTTTGACGAGTTGCGCAGCAACGAGTCAAAATACAGACACATCACTGTGATTTAAGTGTTTTAAGTTTGGGCGATACCGCGTCGTATTCTAGTGATGTGTCTGTATTTTGACGAGTTGCGCAGCAACGAGTCAAAATACAGACACATCACTCGAATACGGGGCGGTATCGCCCATTTTTTGTGTAATAACCTATTTATCATACATGCATAGTTTGGTTACGACCGTTTTCCTACGGACGTTCCGAACTTAGCGAAGAAATCAACTGACATCGACCTTGCTTTTTACTCGCTGTACTCACCAAAAATGGTTGCTAAGGAGTGATGAAAACGTATCACTTCTTGATATTACTCTGCTGTTGGGCCGTTCCACTTCAAGGGAGGTTATATGATGCACTTTTAAATCCAACAATTTAAACATTAAGATGTCGACACAGGTTTTCACAATTTGAAGAAGATGTATTTCGAGCTTAAAATTGCGGCGGGCGTAAAACATAAACTAGTAGTCAAACTTTCGTTTAGGTTCTTCAAAGAAGTCTAGTTCTATTAAGGCAAGCCAGTAACGAGAATACAAGAGCAGACGTAAATACCTTTGAAATGTTTAATTCGTACAGCCACAAAATCACGAACGCGTTCTGACGCTACAGCTTACAGTGTACTCACTTCACGTTTTCCCTAATCCGCTCACAAATTCCTTTCTAAAGATGGTAAATTCGGCACATTTTACGTCTGAGGACGTGTATAATTCTTGGAGATAAACTAACTGGTACGGCTGTTAAATCCACTGTGCATTCATAGATGTCGCAGAGCTGCTTGCTCTAACTCTACCATCTGTTCATACTCGATCGAGTTTGAAATCGAACGCCGGCGCGGTGCAAGATTTTTTACCCGATTTTGGCGGGCCTAATAACTTTCGCCAAGGGATGAGGTGATGTTTCAAAACCCGACACACACTCAGTTTACACACTCCAGTTTATGCTTTATTATGCTTAATTACAGATTTCATCATATATTCAGTATATCATATTTAGTTCATCTCTAGGAACCTGTATACTGAATACCAAGGCTGTCAGAGGAGCGGTTTTGATAAAATGAAGTTTTGACCAAAAAGGACCAAAAAAAATCCTTAAAAATACAGACTTGCATATTTCATCACAATTTGAACAAATCTAAGTTTGGTAATCCCTAGGGGCCTATCTACAAATAACAAAGCTGTCTGACCAGCGGTTATGAGGAAGTAGAATTCTTACCATAAACGTCTTTTTGGTGCTAATTTGCATATTTTCAACAATATCAAAAAATTAAAAAAATAATTTCTCTAAATCATATTTTCCATCTACACAACAAATATCAAATAAATATTAAGTACTGCTGTTCTCAAGATATTTGTGTGGATGGACACCTCACATACATACATACATACATACATACATACATACATACATACATACATATATACACACACACACACATACATACATACATACATACATACATACATACATACATACATACATACATACATACATACATACATACATACATACACGTACGTACGTACGTACGTACGTACATACATACATACATACATACATACATACATACATACATACATACATACATACATATAGACAGACAGACAGACAGACAGACAGACAGACAGACAGACAGACAGACAGACAGACAGACAGACAGACACGACAACAGACAGACAAACAAACAGACTGACGCCGGACGCCGGACGGATACCCATCCCAAAGCTTCTATAGACTACAGCAGACAGGCTGGTTGTCACCGACAGTTTACTTTGGGGTTTATTTGCCTGAATAAAAGTCAGTCTTTGTTCTTTAATTCAAAAACCGGACCAATTACATCACAGCTTGATTCAATCTGATTAAAACCAGAATTACATTCTAGTGTTGTGGACATTCATAACATGCACAAAAACTTTAGTTGTCTCCTTTTTTCAATCGTACAGAGAGAAATGTGACACAGAAACCTAATGTAGCTAGGGCAATGAACTTTGTGAACGTAACTGTCAACTGGCTGACAGGCTTACATGTGCAAAATCAACGTCCCAAAATTTACGTGTGGTATTGTGTCAACATCATTTTATTGAAGCAGTTCAAAAAGTATCAAAATCGAACTCAAAGTAGTTCCTTCCATGTACGATTTGATATGCCATTCCACCAGCTCAGTGCAGTGCGCAATGGGTCGCCCCGCCTATGTACAATTGGCGGCACCCAGCATACCAAAGAGCGGAAATCGCGCAATTGTTCAGCCCAGATGAAAACTACATACTAGGATGATCGGCTCAGAGGCCGCGCAAATATTTTTTTTTATTTTCATGTCGGAGCTGAAATTTCCAGTCGGTCTGGAGATGAGAAGCACAAAAATTAAAAATGTCGCCCGTACGTATACTCATCATCTGCATAGATATACGCTACGCATATCAACGTATTGGAATGTTCCATATACAAAGGTATACGTTACATAATACATAAATATACCGAACGTATATCGAGCATTTTGTCCAGTGAAATATTCTGTACCACTACATATCATTTTCCTGGTAATAAACACGGCGCTTTTGCTATGTGAATGTTCAATTTAGATTGCAGAACTAAAATCCACAAACTAAAACGGGTATGAACATAGGTCATTCTAAATTGCTATAGTAAAGATTTTATGAAAAAAAGTTTGTCGTTTTTGATAACCAAATGAGGCAATGTGGTTTTCTCATTCCTGTCTTTTCTGTAACAGCTGGTCATTAATATGTAGGAGTAGTAATTTTAGAATGTTGGTGAGGAAGCCTATAACTTATAATACGTTTATCGGCGTCGATGTCGTTCTTCCAGACAAAGAATTGACGTCGAACGTTCCTTGTCTCCGAAGTCGAGCAGTGCCTGCCCGTGATATTGCGAATTTCTTATCGAATAGGTCTGTGTGGCTAAAACAGTCATAGACCCCGGATGGGCTCAACAATAAATTCAGGCAGTCCTAACAGTGCTAGCAAACAAGCCAATCATCGCTGATACCCGAGTTCACACAACGAGCCTTAGAAAATGCCGCGGACACGTCTGGGCAAGTGAAAAGCATTGTACCTACTCACCTTTCTTTAAGCCTACAGTGGTTCGATAGGGACACAGTACAGGTCGAATGTTAGGACAGCTACTGCCATTCAAAGGAATATTTTGAGTTCAAATGCTGTGAAACTACAAAATTCAATTATCACCTTTTCAGTGCAGCAGCAATATCCACTCATTTCAGAACGAAAGCATACTCAAAGCATCTACTTCCCTCTTTTCGGGTCTTCGTGTTATTTCTTCCTAAAAATGACTATTACAAAGGTCCACCACACGGCAGGGTCCATTTTTCATCAGGTATTATCTGTCAAATGAAATATATGGTCAGCTTGTTTAGACAGCACCTTGCTTTCAGGTATGTTTTGAGTTGTTTAAGCGTACTTTTCTATTCAAGTGTCGCCAGTTTACCTTTATATTATTCTCACTATAATCGCTACTTTGATACAGATAGGAGAGCCCATGATAATGATGTTTTGTAATTGTACAATATGCGTTGAAAACCATGTGTAAGCTTGAGTCTCGATGTCAATTCATTTGTGTTTTTGTCCAGGTGGTTATATTTTCAAATATAAACGATAACTTGAGCATGTACCAGAGGCTTGTTTCAGCCATTTTAACTGGGTCTGAATTGCCCTCTAATAAGGTTGACAGGGTTATCAGGTTGTGTCGTGGTTAATAATAGAGCTGTAATTCATCACCATAGCAAACAGGAGACCCCTTAAAAATAGAAGTTACGCTTTCTTGGCAACTTTCGAAAACGGTAAATGTTAGAGTATAACTTGCCTCTTCTCCAAGCAACCACAGCGAGGATAAGGCGTTCAAGGAATTTTATATGCGACAGTGGACAAATACAAAGCAGCGATAACCTAACTACGGAAAAGCTTGGCAGGCAGCCTGATGACCTTGAATGAATGGACTTGGACCAGGAGCTTGAAGCAAGGCTGAGGTCAAGTGCTGTGTGCAAGAAAGATGGGTAGCTAGATAACGGGTGCTAAGATGTCTACGTCAGCAAGATAGGTAGTTAGATAGGTACTAAGATGTCAACATCAGCAAGATGGGTAGCTGGAAAGCAGGTACTAAGCTGCCTATGTCAACAATGCAAAGTGACTTCGGAACATGTTTGTTCTGCAGGCGGCCCAGCTCCGTGGACTTACAAACTAGATTTGTGTTAACACACAATTCTTTATTTTGTAAACACACACCGCTACACAGGATATGGTGTTCAAGGAATTTTAATGTGCGACAGTGGACAAATACAAAGCAGTGATAACCTAACTACGGAAAACACAATGTCAAGCAAAACTAAGAAAGTAAAAACTAGGCAAAATACTATGTCACAACTAAGCACAAAATAATCAAAGATTGGGTGACGGGTCTCCGCCACTCTTCGGGCAAAGGTTTGGGTTGCAAAAATGTGTTTGCAGACCTTTGGAAAACCAAAAGTGAAAGTGGTTCCGCCGGGCCGGTGAGACCACCTTTTGAGTGGGGGTACATGCAATGGACGGCGCAAGCGGAGGAAAGTCTGACAGACCGGACGGAGAGACCCAATGAAAGTGTTTTATGTGTGTATGTGTGTATGTAAGTATGGATTGGTGACGCTCAAAAACCAAGTTGACTCGCTTGGCTTGGGTTGAAAGGATGGGACTCACGGTTCAAGGGGCGGTAGCACCACTCGGAGGAGTTATGGGCTCATGGCCCGAGGGGCTGCAGCACAGCTCAGGGGAAGTTATGATCAAGGGGGAAAGGTGCCCCTGTGTGGCCCCAGCATGAGGGTGCAATGATGTTTGGTGTTTGTGCAATGGGGGTGACGCTCAAAAACCAAGTTGACTCACTTGGTTCGAGATGAAAGGATGGGAGTCACAGCCCAAGGGGCGGCATCACGGCTCGGGGGGGGGGGGTATGGGCTCACGGCCGAAAGGGCTGCAGCACGGCTTGGGGGAAGTTATGATCTGGGGACAGGTGCCCCTGTGCAATGTCGGCTGGTGCTTGTGCAATGTGGAGATGAAATAATGGGACTCCGGGCCCGAGGGGCTGGCGGCACGGCTCGAGGGTAGTAATGATCTGGGGGGACAGGTGCTCCTGTGCGGTCCCAGCATGGAATGCTTTGGAATGGTGTGTGGGTGGCAGGTAGCCCTGCATGGTACGTTGGTTGCAGGTGGCCCTGCGGGGTCCCGAGAGGTCCGAAAGGTGCATGTAAGGTGCAAGAGCAAAAAAGTGGCTATCAAGAGGCTAATGTCTCTACAAAATAGATTTGCATAGTCAAAGCTTAAGATGCGTGACGAAGCAGGCTTTCTGGTGTCCGAATATAAGTATGGTCACAGTCACTGGCGAAAGCGAGGAAGGGAGCAGAGCAGTGAAAGTCACATGGCTTAGCGGTAGTCTTTCTGGGGGATGAAGAGGGGTTCCTGAGGTGAAGAAAACGTTTGAGGCGGACTTCGAGGAAACAGTGGAAACGATCTTGTCGGGGACAAGGTCATTACAAGTCCATTTGTGACCGACAATCCTAGTTTAGATCAGGAGCCAGGGCCAATAGAGCAAATTCCTGCATTTCAAGAGCCATTTAGTAGTAGTACTTTACTGTGTTTGGCCCCTGCCAAACACAAGATCAGGAATGAGTACATGTTAATAATTATGTGTACATCCACTCGGTCCCCAGAAGCCATTCCACTGAGAAACATAAATACTGAGAAACATAGGCAAAGACTATAGTGAAAACTTTGGTCAAATTTTTCACTTTATTTGACCTTCCTAAATGTGTCCAGTCCGATCAAGGCCAATACATTTTGTCTGGAATTTTCACAAGTAATAGCTCAGATAGGCATTAAACAGTACAGGTCATCCACCCATCACCAAGAAAGTCAGGGTGCCCTCGAGCGATTTCATCAAACCTTGAAATATATGATTAGGATTGGCTGCTAATTTTATAATATGAGAGCGCAGCTGGTACTATAATTTATTAGAATCAGGTTAATTTACGGTTCAGGTTCCGCTATGATTTTGTTTGTTTGTGACAGGGATGCATGGTTATATTGACCAAAGTCGTTGCCTTGCAACCTTTTGGGTGGATTGGTAATATTCTCTATGTCAAGCAAGTGTGTTATTTTTAAATGTAAATGGTCCACATGATGGACGTTATTATCACTAATCCCTCCTTCTAGTATTGAGCACATACCGGCGTTGACCTTTGTGGGAAATCACTTTGGGGCTTTAGGGGGGGAATTTCTCCCTCTTGTGAATTCAAATAAGCAACAGTACAGCAGCTTGGCTTACAATAGAAAGCTTGAAATTTAAGAGAATTTTGACAGGCAAGAATAGCATAGTGCATCAACGTCCCTTTGGCACGCACAATGTAACTCCGGAGTTGCAATTGTGTTAATGATGATTGGCTAAACATCACAGTCAACCCTTCTGTGCAGACGAAAGTGTCAGTACGCATTGACTGACTTCAATGCACTGAATAAACATTTATTCCTTTTAGATGTACAGTTCTACAGTCGAACCGGTGACCGTAGTAACTGATTGCGGTTACCTCTTCTGATAGTCAACAGGTCGTGACAAGGACAAAACATTGACCGATATTTATTATAGCGATGAGTAAGCAGCACTGTCTCAGTCTTTGATGTTAGTACGGTGTTTCGGTACAAACCTTTCATAAGGAATATAGCTTTCATTTTTTTATTTCTACAATCTTTTAATTAGCGTGTTCTCCTGGCAGTTATGGGAAACAGATCACGCTCTCCCCCTCTTTATTTGTGATTATTATATATGCAAAGCGGCCATATAAATAAATTTAGCTTCTGAACGACCACGAAAAACATTCACATTTGTTTTGTGGGAGGAGCATTACCGTCCATCATGCTGTTATCGACAGACTGTGAATAACTGTAGCATTTTAAATAGCAAAATTAATTGGTGCCGTTTGACCTGTGTAAGGTAACTCGTTCTGTACAGAGTGAACAAATAACTATGAACTACTATATCCTTTGACTGACAGGTAAAACAATTAGAGGTTATTACCCAATATCGCCTGTTCCTGTGTCGTATCAGCATGAATGTCATTCGTGCTGCGTCAGACACGAGACGAAATCGACTGTCTGACGCAGCACAAATGACACGAATGCTGATACGACACAGGCAACAGGCGATATTGGGTAATAGCCGATATATAATATACCCATGCCCATAATTTTAGGGAATTTTAACTAATAATAATATTACGCCTTGCGCATAAATATCAGAATGTTTATGTGAACAGGCTTCATTCATAAAGTATACGACGAAGATGTCAACATCACGCGCGACATCGTTGCAAGTCGTCCATATCTCCATGAAACCCAAGAAGAAAGACACCGGGATACAAAAATCGTCATACAGAAGGAATATTTTAAGGTGCAATATGCTATTACAACTGTAACCGATCAAAAACTGCTCAGCTTTAAATCCATCCCGATTTCGATCTTCGTACGGTACGGAGCTCGCACGGAGAGGACGCCTTTTGTTAGTTTACCCTTGGAGTTGCCATGTCAACAGTCGTCAGGCGCGCGCGACATCGCTGTCTCGCCACGCGCTCACTACCTGTTCGGTGGAGACCCTGCACAGTGCCGGCGCCGTGCGAACGCAGAATGTTTGCTAGAACTTGGCAAAAAATACCATGGAAAACATTTCAAGACTCAACGTGATATTTCCGTATTTTGCAACCAGAAATACCCGTGTTCCTCGAAGCCCTTCAAGTTTTACGTCGGCGACATCGCTTCCAGGCGGGGAGCGGCAGCCATTTTGTTGTTTACATTGTTTACCAACAAATTGCTAATGTAGTTCGGGAAAACTCTAAAACTGATGACGTTCATCGTGCATATCTCGACGTTTACCTTGAAAATCATGGCTGATATTTAACGATGAACGTCACTTGCAAACTCTGCAGCCACCTAAGTCTGTGTATGGTGATTTGTATTCGTCCACAGTGTTTCCCTCTGTTGCGGTGCAGTAACATAGTGACCAGAACATGTACACAAAGGTCCACACAGCATCGTACCTATGGTGCATTAGCTACGTTGACAGTAGCTCATGGTTACTGGAAAAGACCAAGAGTAGCCCAACCTGAACTTTCTTACGGAAACGTTTTTTGTTTTTGTTTTTGTTTTTTTCTGCTGTATACCACAGAATGGACCCTGGAGCGAGAATCTCCTTTAAGAAAATATATATTCTTACCAATTCACTCATTTACTCACTCAACCAATAATACTACGTTGGTGAGGAGATCATGGCACGATATCCGGCCTAAGATATCCCATGGAATACTGAAACTAATCTTTCCGAAACAAATAATAATCTCATACAAATGACACAAAAAAATAAAAGACACATTAGTGAAGGCAAGACTTAACAAACAAACGAACAACAACGACGTGGTAACAGCGTTTTAAACACAGCTAAACAAATCAAAACATAAATATTCTAACAACACTCATATATATTCTAACAACACTGTTAGTAGAGCAAAGCAATCAAACAAGAACAAAACAAAACCCATAAACTCAAGTGACTGATACAGGAACTACCCAGAGTTCCAAAACGAAGCGTCAAAAGGGTCACAGTCAGACATAACCGACCCCGGCTTCGTTTCGCCATGGCTAATTTCTAGCAATTCTGGCCGACACATAACATATTGCATAGCATGAGAATATACTACACCTGAATAGTCACTAAACAATTACGCAATCAGACCACACCACAAAGCATTTAACCACACGACTCCCACGTAATTTAATAGCCGATGTGTACAGCTGCGTTCCATTATTTTACTTGCAATGTGTCATGTTTTGCTGTGTTTCGCTAAACCGCTAATGAGACTTTTAATTACAACGTTGCTTTCCAAGTCAGCTACCCAACCATTTTTAAAAGGGTAACCAAGATGGCAAGAACAGCCAATTTTAACCAATTAGTTTCAAGAACCTGGGGAAAGGTGCTAAAAGCGTGCGATAGATATTTTGATGAGATAAACATTGAGAACAGTAGGATTAAGAGACGGTGACTGGTCCAACATGTTTAGTTTCTGTGGGGGGGGAAGGTTTGAATGCAAACACCACCTTTCTTTTCCTTAAAAAAACTGTGGTGACAAGAAATGTCTTAAATCAAATATGTTTTAATCTAATTTGTGTTCAATTTGTTGATCTTATCATTAGTTCATCTAAATTTGCAAACAGGTTAGTGACAATTTTTAGAATAGTGACACTTAAAAAAGAAGGTCAAAACGACAACAACAAAAAACACAGTGTTTGGCGGTAAACATGTGCGGATCTAAATCTTCATGTATGCGTTGCCAGCCGGAGTTCAAAAGTTTAAGCGTCTCAGCGTCATTCGAATGGAACGCCGATAAACCTGCCACGGACATTACGATCTATTAATACTCAGGGATAAAGGTTGAAGGTTAGGTAAAATGAAAAACGAAGGCACTACATAATACACGGCATACATTGAGGGCGTATGCACGATGTGAGTTTAGAAAGTTTCATTATATCCGACGTCGTGCTTACTTCTTCAAACATCTTTAAGACACACTTCGGCACTTTCTGCTGAACAAGAATCCAAAAAGTGCATATTTTATTTCTCTGGCGTTAAATTTCGTGATATTTACTGATACAATCCACAAATTCGACGGAGAGATTCATATTTCAAGAGGGCTAATTCCAGATATGTAAGATTGCCGCGCGGTTAGCTGACTAAATTAAATTAATAAAAACAATAAATAACCGAATAGAAGAATATCCAAATAAAACCAAATAACCTGGGTAACTTTAAGTCAAGTTGGAAAGAAGACCATCTCTTTTCGGTTAGAATGCTTTGTTGTGAGTCTTTTTACTTTACTAAGTTTTTTTTTAATGCTCATAGTCTTAAACTTGTTTTTGAAATGTTCATTTTCGTAATAGATGTAGAACAAAGCAATCAGCATCGAATACCGTAGTGGTAGGCAGTTTTGGCCATCACCTAGACATTCGTAAAACATAACTCTGATGGAAGGAAATTTCACTCGGTTATGAACAGCGCCCCCAACGAAATCGCCCTTTTTACTTTCCCGTGACTCAAACATGCATTCTTCCTTGGACTATGTCACAGTTTGTAGATGCCAACACCCGACTAAGGAATAGCCGAAAGGAGGGAATTTTCTTGCTGGCAGTGAAAGAAGACCCGGGAGATTAAAAATGTCATAGTATAAGATAATATATTTCTTTGTTCCTGGTGAGAAACGTTGGAGGTTTCCGTTAAGGAATGACGAAGACTGGACCATGCAGCCGGCAAAAATGGTCTTGCCAATATTAGTGTTTGTAGGTAAGTGATCGCATTTAAATGCAAGTAGCACACTCATATGTTTGAACAGACATACCGAATTTCCACCCCCTTGTTAGACCCTGGAAGCTGTTTGCGACATATCGGGGACTTTAGAATTCGTTGTAAAATGTTCCTAAAACAAACTAACAGACAACGCTGAGACCGCATCGACATGACATAATCCTCAGCTCAATCCAACACTCACACTGAACTCATAAACGTCCTCTCGCGGAATAACTGTTGTGCGAACAATGATTTTACCAAAATAGTTGATGGACAGTAAGCTGCAGTATTCAGCATTTTAGGTTGCCTATTTATTAGAGATCAATGCAGGGGATATTCACAAACAATGCTGAGGTGATCTGATCGGATTTTTAAGATCGGATTTTAAGATCCAGCCCCCGTCTTTATGATCAAAAATTTTCAAGCCCCCCCCCCCCCGAAAAAAATAAACAAACTAAACATTAACATACAGCCAAATATGATTACTGAGCAATGTATGCAAAGAAAAAAAATAAACTTATTCTGCGCAGTTCTTCTGCCTGAAGATCGACACTACATTTTTTCAACTCACACGTGAATATTCTGCAGTGGTTATACAAAGTCAGCAGTTTGTAGAGCCATATTCCAAAAGCGAGTCTTAAATTGATTCATGTTAAATGCATGAGTTGATGTTTCGGATTATCAGTCTAAGCCGACTCGAGTTAATTCAAAGCACGATGGGACAATGAAACCCGCCGAAAAACACCAAGAATATCGATCATTAGAGATTACGCAAATTATTCATTCCTGCCTTCATTTTGCCATATAATGCAAAACTGAGCATTCTGACCTATAAAAATGTATAAAAGTAAAAGACATATATGACCTAGCTGCTACTTACATAAATTTTACAAATTGACAAAAGCGGAAGGTTGGAATGTTAATCAAATAAAACTTTCAACTCTGAAAATGAAGGTGTCACAATGACAAGCTTGGTTAAAATAAGAAAACTTCAATGGATCCAAAATTTTCTTCATTTCACTTAGCATATTGACTTTCAAACTTTCCATATGGGTTATTGCACGATGAGAACGTAAACATTTATTCACTGCATGAACTTAAACCTACGGTTTTATATATTTATTTATAAGTGTTTTTGTGACTTTTCGTCGAATGTGCGTAGAAAAGAAAGCATGATGACTAGCTGTTTTCTTTAATTGTTTATTATAACACGATTGGAACTATTTTGGTATTATTGGATTTTCAAATTTTTCTGATTTCTCAAAAGTGTTAGGTGCCGTATACCAATGTGTGATATTCAAGATCGGATCGTGCTGTTTGTGATATGCGCTTTGTGGTCTGTGCAAATACTTGGTTTTGTTACATTTGTTCAACCTTCAATCTCGACAACTCCTAGATAAGCCAAGTTTAACGATAACCCGACTCAGCGATTTGCCCTCACTCAACATATATTGAATCAATCGGAAAGCAACCCAACAGCATTCATATCTGGTTGATTGTGTTTTGCGCAGGGTGATGTGTATACTGTAAGTGTATATTATGTTTAGTTGTTTTGTGCACAGAGAAACATAGACAGAGTGGCAACACTCTCATGCCTTTTGTTCCATGGTCGTCTCGGTCGACTATTGGCTTTTCATATTAAAATGAGCTTCAAAGGTGTTAAACTTTTTGGTGGCCTTGTTTGTGGTTGATAATTACACGAGATTATGCTCAAAATACGACGATATGGCATCGTACTGCCAGTCGCGTAGCAACCTTGGTTACTGTGTCTGATCTCTCAGGCAAGAAACACTGCTTCACGCCAATGAAAACATAACCCGCCAGCAGTTTCATAAACATGTCCTTCCTTGACGCACGTGTAAAAGACGGTATGACTGACCGTAAACCATTGAGTAAAACCAGACAGTATCGATAAAAGACTTTCAAATTTGATTCAAAAACACTCATTATATATTCATAAAAATATGAGAGGAATTTTTAAAACAGTAAAACTTACTTTCCTGAAGCTCAAAACACTCCCGTTATCGCTAGCACATCAATTCCGCTCAGCACCACACGACAACAACAACACAAACTTTGCCGAACATACTTCCGAAAATTACCGAAGGATAAATGGTCGGCACTCTTCGGAAAAGATAGGCGAGAGCAACGTGAGGCGATGCGAACATGGCTGGGTTACATAACCGCTTCACGCCTTAAACAATACCCGTGGCCACTCTGTCTATGTTCCTCTGTGTTTTGTGTGTGAAACTGTGACGCATTCTAGCATAATTATACACAATGCAGAAATATCTTCAGTTGCGCATTGTGCATGTTCCTAAAGAGGCGTTTTGCTGACCCTATGTATGTGGACATCAATGCGTAAGATTCATACCAACGAAGTTGACAAACAATCCATGTAAGCTTATAGGTAAAGAAGCTATCTCTATTTTTCCTTGATTACGTGCATACAATGAATTGTAATGGTCTAAAAAAAACTCGTTCAAATTCAAAACAAAGGATGAAGTACATTGCGTATAAACATCACAACATACCGGAATATCGCCAAAGAAAGCAAACGGAAAAGAGAGAAATGTAAAGCTAAGTTAAGCTAACAACTTTGCTGTGAATACACTAATTGGATAATATATATATATATATATATATATATATATATATATATATATATATATATATATATATATATATATATATATATATATATATGCGATTAAATCTTAATTTATTTGGTGGACGTGAATTCCATATAGTGCTTTTCTTAATCTAATGTTAAGAAAAAACATGTGTATGTGAGTATATACTGTCTTGCCATTATTTTCTACATTTCCGGATAGTTCAATATACATGTCGTAAGAACTGTTAATACGATAACAATGATTAAAAATAAAATAAAACGAACAACAAAGCAGCAAAAATATATACTGTCTTGGTACAAGCCAGCTATGTTTACTTCAAAATTTTATTTTATTTTATTCCATTTTATTTTATTTTTCGCAAAAGAACTGTGAGCACTCTTAATTACGCAATCCTCAAGAAATGTATCTCCTGGGTATCTAAACAAAATGAAATAGAATGTGCATTCCGATTGCTATCATTCTATTGTCACTTTAATGTGTGTTTCATGATAGAATGGTATATCCCGACCTCACAATAAGACTGTAGAGCTAAAAATCTCTTTACTTCTGTCTGGGATTGCAGGTTGCTAGGAAACTTAAGCATTATTATGTGGTAGGTAGGTCCAAAATATAATTATAGAAATACAAGAATAATATTTTGTTGATACACAATCCTTTCATAATATCCATGCTGAGTAAAAGACGATAGCAGATAAGGTTTAGAGGAAACAGTCATTGTGACTGAAGCATTGTATCCGAAACCTCCGAACTGTTTGTTTCAACTGTTGTTTCAACATCTTCTTGTGCGTCATCAATCCCGCCTTTCATGTCAACATAATCCTACAAACATTAAAATAGCGAAATCAAATAAATTATTACTCGTGAAATCAAAATAAATTATTACTCGTTGGTAATGGTCTGATTATTTGGCATACATTATACAAACTCAGTGTTCTACCTGAACAGCAAAAGTCGCTCTATGTCATTTTTATATGATTCTCTTGAGTCGAACTGAAGAGGGACATTTTGAGCAATCAGCGTATTCGTTTTTAATAAATGTTGACGATATCGCCTTTCTTTAATAAACCACACCAGCGCCGTTTATCACAAGTATCTCTCTTTGATTGAAAACTTGTCCTTCTCTTTGTTATTGTATCGCCTATTATTAGAGGGAAAAGTTCCTCTGTTAAAAGAAATTGCTTACTGTTTGTTGTGTTACGACTTCTCTCTTTACATTTGTTTTATTCATGGCATTATGCTTATTTTAATACAGAGGAGAAACATTTAAAATGTCTCTCTTCCCTGTATATATGGTGCTGGTCTGGTTTGTGAAAGTAAAGCGATATCACCAATATTTATGTAATGATAAAAACAAATACGCCAATTGTTCAAAATGTCCCTCTTCAGTTTGACTCCTGAGAATCATATACTAACAACATGGAGCGACTTGTTGGCATTTTAGTCTCCGAGACGCCTGAAAGCCGTTTGGAGACGACAGACGACCAGGACCTGACGCCTATTATTCGACTAGCTTAGGTATAGAACTGTACCGTGTAACTTGTATGTTACTCAGTCAATAAAGTACGACGACTTATAGTATTTATGTTGTACTGATGATGTCTCTTCTACTCCAATTTTCTCCCAGATTGTACGTATAAATACACCCTATAGCCGCACACCCGCGTATATACATGAAAATACACAATACTATTCAATTCCATTCACTCACACTGCATTCTGTCAAATAGTCATGAGCCATGAAAGATGTACGAAACAAATTGAGGATGAAGTACATAATTAATGTAAACGCAGAATTCCAAAGCCTTTTTCTACAAGTCTGTATAACGAACGAAAGAGAGTTTTCAAACAGACGAGCCAGTTTTCCAAGTTTCGCTCTTTTCAGCAAACTACTTGTCGAAATTAGGTACTGCTGCTCAGAACGTGTCTAAGATTTAAAATATTACAAGATCATCACTAGTATGCAAATACCTCTGTGTCGCCCTCCATCTCTTCTAGCTCGTGAACGAGGTCATTGAACTTTGGCCTCCGCGTTGGCTTTTGTGACCAACATTTCATCATAAGCAGGTACCTACACAAGATGGAATGATAGCGGGATACTTGAATGATTGATATGCTAAAATATTCACTACCTTTGTACAATCAGTGTTGTTTTATTTGAAAACGTTGATAATATTTTTTTTAATTTAGTGTTAAATGAACTAAGTCCATTCCTTAATCTTTTGCTCCATGTCAAAGTATATGGGACTCAATTTTGAAGAAAAATCTAAACTCACAGATCCTCATTGCAGTACTTAGGTCTGACCATTCTACTCCCTTTCTTCAGATATTCGATCACCTCTTTGGCTGACATTCCTGGGTATGGTGTGTTTCCTGAAATGCGAGTAGCGTGAAGAAGGTAAACATAGAGTTCTGATGCCGTACGATATCTTATACGTGACATAATACCAAATATGTTTAACCGGATAACATAAAATATTCAGACATATCCGTTAATATACGCTGGCAATCTATGATGCAATCAACCATTTTTGTCTGTGCACCTACCTAGCGTGACTATCTCCCACACGACCACACCAAATGACCAAACATCACCCTCTATTGAAAATTCGGACGACCACAGTACTTCCGGTGCCATCCATCGTACAGGCAATTGCGTCTGAAACACAAAATGCAGAACGCATACTTTATGAGGGAAAGTGTTCAAACGTAAGGCCCCTTACTATTACTGTTTTTGACAATCAAAACAGCAAATTAAATATAGTACTTAGTGCGTTCTGTAATCAATGAATGTCTTTAAGGTGCACTTACTTCGTTGTCGTCCGCGTTGCCTCTTAAATTGTCCAAATCTCGTCCAAAGTTTGTCACTTTGCAAATTCTGTCGTCATTTAACATAACATTCCTCGCAGCGAGATCACCATGAATTACCTGTATGTTGTTCAGATAACATTGATGTTATATATTTACAAGAACATTGAATGTTGTTTTTACTTGGAAATAATGGAAGTCGAGGTCCTTCACCTAAAGCTTGTTACCAAGGAGCTCAAGCTATTTGTAATTGAACGGACAAGCATGATGCCGTGAACATGAAAATCTCATCGATATTGGGAGTCGAAACAATTTTGCTCCACTTTCCTGCCTTATTCTCATATTTTCCCCTGATAATTTTTTCCCGAACTTGTGTATCAACTTATAAGATTTCATTTTCTTAACCTGCCTCCATGCAATACAGTATTCAACTTTATAAGAATGTTATCAATGTATTACATCAAATTTCTACCCGGCTGTTGTGTTTTGGTTACTTTGCATTCTTCTACTAGTTAGCGTAATATTTGTAACCTGCCGTCAAAACGCTTTTACAAAATGCAACGCTTTAAATGTCTTAAAACGAATTCTTCACTCTTTTGAAATCGATTATTAAGTTACATGTCCATAGCCTACCTTCTCCGATGACAGGTAAACCATAGCACTCGCAATTTGCCCGGCAAAACTTATAAGATCGCTGCTACTCAGACTCGGCGATTTTCCTTCAGCGTTTGTGTAGTTGTCAGCGTTTGATTTCCGAAAATCTCTCAAGTACTTCTGCAAGTTGCCGAGTGCCATATAATCTAACAGCAAATACGTTGGTTCTGTAAAATACAAACCATTATCAGTGGAATTATGAGCAAACAATAGACGAGATCAATTCTCTTTAAAATACTTGATGTTATACTAACCTGTCTTGGTACAGTATCCGACCAGGGAGAGGATGTTCTTGTGCCGACCGATCGTTTTAAGTAACTCCAATTCACCCGTCAACTTCTGTTTGTCATCTTCAGGAGCATTATCTAAGCACAAAGATGAAAATAGAATTCATAAAATCAAATGTCTAGATTTTATTATTAGTTATTTTTAGTTCGAGACATAAAACCAATGACAAAAATACACATCTCTCTCTCTCTCTCTCTCTCTCTCTCTCTCTCTCTCTCTCTCTCTCTCTCTCCTCTCTCTCTCTCTCCTCTCTCTCTCCTCTCCTCTCTCTCTCTCTCTCTCTCTCTCTCCTTACCCTTGGTAGTCTTCAATGCCACCACAGTCACACCGTCTCTGTCGCAAAGTTCCCATGCCTCAGCCTTGAAAACCCTGCCAAACGTGCCTTCGCCAATAAAATCTTTCTGACGGACGTATTCTTTTGGAAACTCAAGGACAATCTCGCCAGGCATCGCATACTCTGTATTGGTGTCAGACTTCGTATTCGACAGAGAAGCATTTTGCTCAAGGTTCGGGTGGACAGAAGCCTGTAGAAGGTAAGTTAGATTTTCTGGATATGTACGATTGGTTGGCAAAGTTCATCATAGATTGCTTTAACTTGGGTCTATTACTTGAATACAAACTTTCAAGATATTGTTGTACCAGGCTTGGCAGTGATGTCACAAGATTACATGCTGTCGAGAGTGCTTGTGAAATATTTGCAACTTTATCTGCAATTATATTGATGGCGCAAATATAGCGATATATATATATATATATATATATATATATATATATATATATATATATATATATATATATATATATATATATATATATAGTAGACCAGATGATGATAATTGCCGGGAAAAGTCTACATGCCTCTTGAAGGGTACCTGTCAAGTCAAAGGTGTGGTTTACAAGGCCAAGGTATGAACGGGGACAACTTTGAGCGTCTATGGAGCTTTCTAAAGGTAGTCGACGCTAAAAGGCACTTCTCACGCCGAGATCAGCTGTCTATTTCTACCAAAATCTCGTAGATTGATCTGACTAATTGGCAGCCCGACATCCAACTGAACGGGGACTCTCAGCGATAGTGCGCTATTTCCTGGCTCCATTCCCTCCTTAAATTTGAAATTATAATACTAAAAAAGCCAAAAAGTTGAAACAATTGTCCCTAATCTTGGGGTGACTTATTTCCTATCTCTTGTATTCAAACGTGCACACTAGACAGCATGGGCGAGCTTCTTTCTGTTTCTATGGTCTATTACAAATGTATATGATAAACGTGGAATGAGCAGATATTGGGTTTTGATTATCCGGCATCTCTCGTTCTTTGTAGGTGAAAAGGGTATACATAGTGTGTGAGCAGGGTGGATATGGGAGGGAGTTGACCCGGCTGCTTCTCTCGAAATCTTGTAATTGTTGGACAAAAATGGTGCTTTTTGTGCATTCTGAGACAGACGTCGATACAATTTCAAGTTCTCCTTACCATCTCAGGATTTCTCTATACTGTCCCGGCATACCCTCAAACTTTTTGTTAAATATCCTCGGTCAATTCTCCCGTCCTCTAGATGTGTTTGTCAAGAGAATTAAGTTAATCAGCCTTCAAATGAATAAGTTTTAGTCGAGAAATTTTTCACGACTCTGAGTATTGTAGAGTGGTATCGTCACTGACTGATGGCATTACGATGAGTATTTTATTAAATCGTATAAAATCATATGCCAAGTGCACTACGTAAGGGACTGGTAAGTTTCTTAGGCCTGGCGGGCGGTGGAGCCATTGGGGAGTCACCTTTTTTTCACTTTGGTGATTGGGGAGGGGATCACCATGTTTTTGAAATGCCCAATAGGGGGCCAGTATATTTCTGAATTTCGACAACGACTCATACTCGTGCAAGTCAGGAATTTCATCATTCACTTGCATTTTTGGCGCATTCTTCGGGCGCGTACCTCAGATAATCAGACATATTTTCAGATCTATTTATGAAGGGAAGGCAACAACAAGATCGAAACGGTAGTTCGTATTCTAGGATGTGGCGTTACTTTAAAAATATCACGCACTTACGATCTTAGCGAGCCCGAAAAATCCTGTTCGATGGCACCCACTGTTTACTGTGACCCAAATCTACGTGGCCACAACGGACCGTCACCACCTGTACCGGTCTCCGCCGATGTCAACTCGCCAATCCCGATCCCAGTCGTCAATGTTTATGTCCTACAAACTTTGATGTTTGCAGTGACACACATGTCGCCCGTAGATACCTTCAAATGTTGTCACTTGACGGAAACACTGTTCTGTTGTACGAGTCAACTTTCGATGATGCATACTAAGTGTGCAATAAAGAGTTGAGGCTAGAACTGTAACTGACAGCTGAAGTCTCCGCTACAGTGCAACATGCAGGTTCGATTCCGATCGAGAATTTACGGAATTTTTATGTGATGAAGAAGATTTATTGTTGTTCGTCGAATGATTTGATGTTTTTGCCTTCGATGTCATTTTCCAAAGATCACGGTACTTATTTATCCAGTTGAACTTGAGTTGAGGTGCAGCTTTCGAAGTTTCGGGTTTATCGCTACGCCAGGTTTAACATGTCACGGTGACGTTGAGCCGTCCGTCCGAGCTGGAGCGCTAGCCGCGACGGCACCTCCATTCTATTCTTTAGAATAGCTACACAAGCTTTAGCGACTCGAACTTTCGTTGGGCATGACTTTCATGTTTCCATGTCTGAATTTATCGCATTATCGCTTCGTAAAAATGACACCAGATCACGGCATCAATCGCGACAGATCGGTCTGTGCACGAAAGCGTCACGGCGAAGGGCAGAAAAAAGTTCCAGTTGTTGACTTAGAACAGGGGTAATTCGGATTTCTTATCCGTACTGTTCTGTGTCACACAGGTGGCGATTCGGGCCAGTTCATGTGATAATGAAGAGTGTTGCCATTGGCGGAGGACAGATAGGCCATGTATAATACAATAATTAGGATAGCTGTTCTCCGATCTTCGCTACACTGTTTCTAATATCTCTCGAGACTCCCTAGCACCCGTGTAAAATTTAACGTTGTTCGTTTCTGTTTTTCCGATTTTGATTTCTGAATTTAAAAAACGAATTTGAGATTCAAGATTATAACGAGAAAACTAAATTCGAAAATCGCGTCGAATTGTGAATGGTGAGAACAAAAACATGCAATATCTGAATTAAAACTAACTCCAAAAAACGAAATTACGCCTAAAACCGAATATGTCCATTTCAGGAAATATTAGAATTTTACTTGGCCGCCATTATCTATGGACCGTATTTTCTTTTCTCGCATAAGTTTAATGTCATCGTCTGTCAGTGGCTCGGCGGTTCGAGATTTATTTCCTTTGCCCTTCGACTTAAGATCGCAACGCTTCGCTCTGAGTGCATCTTCAGAGATCTTAAAAACTGTATCCTCACAGATGGAGTAACGGTAGCCTTTCTCTGAAAGGTAACGATCGATGCCTCCTAAGTAGCTGGTTAAAGTATCGGGTTCGTACTTACTGCCATCACTCTGTCGGGCTTCGATGAAAACTTGGCAAGGTGTTGATCCAGATTTTCTGCTGGCGACAATTAAAATTCGACTTGACCGCACTCGGTAGCCTGCAAAAATGCTTACAAACTGCTTTACCGATGTGTTTGTGGCTTTAACTGTGTTTTTACGGCGTTGATTTGCGATGAATCTGTCAATCTCTTCACCACTGACTTTACGTGACGACGCTCCGTTGCCGACATTTTGTGTTGTCTACTCGGGCGTCCAAAAAGAGACATCAGACTGCAATTTTTACCCGCCCGCACATAAACTAAATGAAAATTATAGAAGCAGCCGTATTTTATATTTTACACCTGTATATTAATACCCCGTATTTCCATAAACTTAATTACCTTCAATCTTTTGCGCCCCGGGTAATTGATAGCAGTTTTCAGCGTGTCCTTGACAGCTAATTTTATTTGTTCACTTTTGAAAGTAGTCCGGATCCCATATTCACCACCTATGGAATATGGATTCACCATTGTCATATACCTATAGTGTGACGTCATACTATTATGATAAATAGGTCTAAGTTATATATATATAAATATATATATATATATATATATATATATATATATATATATTCAGCTCGAAGTTGTACGGCTCCGCGAAAAACTCGAGTATACGATGACGTCAAACAGAGGAAAACATGAACAGTCTTCTTATTTTTCTTTTGACGTAGATGGATCAAAATTATTGTAGCAAAGTGCATGACTTTCGTCGCGATTTGTGTTTTACTTGCGCGGATTACTATCATTTAATGAGTAAAGCGGCCGTCACCCAGGAGATACTTTCATTCATAAATCCCATTTAGCTGAAATTTAGATACATGGAGTGCTACACAGTAAGTGAGGCTACCCACAATTCTCCATGATCTGTACACACGGAGATCACTCACTAAACTGAAGCAAATTTCTTCTGTACACAGAACAACTCAGTCCATATTTCAAAATTCTGGCAACATAGTTCTGATAATCATAATTTTCTGATTTCTCACCCTGAATAATGAGAAGATCAACCCCTTTTCCGCGGAGGAGATAGTAATTTTGCAATGTTGTCGACATAGATTTTTGACAGCCATACACAATGTTTTCAAGGAAACTAAGAGAATAAGTTGCTCTTTGTTTGCAAAAGAAAGGGTATTGATTTTCTTTAACGTTCGTAACAAAGGCAATTTGCATGTCTAACAGATATGATCAGACCATAGGGAAGCCTCACTTTGATGTTTGCAGTGACATATATCTCACCCCGTGGATACATCCTTGTTTTATTTGACGGAAACTCTGTTTTGAGTGTTGTCTGAGTCCACTTTAGCAGTACATCGGATTCCACAGCGCTGCACAGCTCAACAGCTGATATTTTCGATACAGCCTTGCGCAATACGCCGCTACAGGTTTGATTCCGGGCGAGAATTACGGAATTTTTTGTGTGATGAAGGAAATTTATCGTTGTTAGTCGAATGACTTTATGCTTGTGCCTCCTATGTCGCTTTCCCGAAGATTATACTTTACTCATTTATTCAGTTGAACTTGCGTTCAGGTGTGGGTTTCGGGTTTATCGCCAACCGGGATCGCTCGGTACGATGTCCGCATTGAGCCTTACGGCTCGACTGGCGCCGCGACGTTACTGAGCCAAAATAAAGCAATCGACGGTATCCCCATTCGATTTTCGGGAAAAGCTATAGTTTTAGAGACTCGAAATTTCGTTAAACATGATGTTTTCATGTCTGGATTTATCGAGGCACCTTTTTTATACTTATCATTGGAGCTAGCACGGCATCGATCACGACAAATTGGTCTATGTCACGTCGCGACCTGTATGTATGAACAGTACCCTACAGGAAAAAAAGTTCCGGTTGATGACGTACAACAGGGGTAATTCGGATTTCTTATCTGTCCTGTTCTACGTCACACAGGTGGCAATATATATAATGGATTGTTACTGCGCAGACTTGAATAGGCTTACAATATGCAATTTTCAAAACCAGTCTTACTCACTGGTATTCCTATCCGCACGCTATATTCCCGAAAGGATGTTTGTTGACCTTCTCATAAAAGATATACGTGCCCTAAGGTGAGAAACAAAAAACACTTACCTGAGGGATATCCCGTAAGTCAAGCTCTTGATATTGAGGATCATTCTCTCCCTCCAACTGCATTTGAAACATATAAATTAGATTAAACAGGAAACGGTGCATATTTCGATGATGTATACTACCTACTTATTATATGTACGTACTGTCACCGGAGACATCACACCTGGATATTCAAACTCGATTTTGACTAGTTCACTTCATCTATGCTCTCGCTATCGCTCGTGCTTATATGTCATGGACTGGTCAAAATCTCGTGATATACCATCGCTTGGTGTGATTTACTGCTTAATTAATATTATGTCTTTCGGTAATGTATCACTTTGGCTTAGTTATTGTTAAATTAGACACAATTATATATATATATATATATATATATATATATATATATATATATATATATATATATATTTAACCATGTAACACTCCACTCTACTGTTTATCTTTGTGTGTCTATAAAAATAGATTGGCATCAGTACGTCTTATGGTTAGCCAGAGTGCTATCCTAATTACCTTCGGTCTCTACTATCAACTCGGTAAGTAACTTAGCAATTCCCTTGTGTGTTCTATCCAGACAATCAAATGAGATAGTTCTTTTTATCTACAATGTTATTTACACAGCTTGTGTGCCACGTACAAAAAAGTAAACGTAATGTATATGAGACTGTCCAACCATCCTGTTTTTTGAGATTATTACTGCGCAGACTTGAGTAGGCTTACAATATGCAATTTTCAAAACCATTCCAGTGTTCCTATCCGCACACTATATTTCCGACAGGATGTTTGTGGACTTCTCATACAAGATATGACATGCGTGCCCTAAAGTGATAAACAAATGTGATAAATCTTACCTGTGGTATATCTTTCAGGTCAATCTCTTGATATGGATGATCTGCCTCTTCCTGCAACTGCATTATAACATATGAATTTGATAAAACAAGAAAGAATTGACATAACTGCGATGAGGTATTCCACCCACAGATTATGTGTATGTACCTTCACCGTCAACAATACGCCTGAATATTCAAACCTAATAACACCACCGAAGTGTCAGAATTTAGGTACGATTTCACCATCATAAGATTTCATTATCGGGTCAATTACTTTTGATTTCCTTCAATATGCTGCTTACCCTTCTTTCCCGCAATAATTTCCGTTTTCTTTTTCTCCAGACGGCTACAAAAACAACAGCCAACACAGCTAACACCATGATGACAAAGAGCGTTGAAACAACCGGTACGGCGACTGAGGATCCACCTCAAAAGAGCAGAAAAAAGACCATGTACATAAATACCTGACACCCGTATTAAGTATAACAGACACTCAAAATCAAAACCATTTCCTACAAAGACAGTAACTTCGAAAGTAGAAGCTGTTTTTCATGCAATTGCAGTGTACAAGAAGTATGAAAATTGCCTTTTCATTTTTAACACTTTTCGAAGAAGAGTAAGACACTTGTATATGATGAAATAAAATACAATTAAAAATAACATATGATTTAGAACATTCTTGATACACTTTTCTGACAAGCGCTGTATACTTTTTTTGTTATCAATATACATTTTACGATAACAAAATATTTTTATAACGCCGCTTAAATAAAACTTGAAAGTGAGATTACCCTGACTACAACAAAGCATCGTGCATTTTAAACTAGAACATCATTCAACTACTGGCGGTTATTTTGAATGGAAAATTACATGATTGAAAAAGGCAAAATGACAAATGTAATACATTATGAACTTTTTTACCATGCAAATGTGCAAAAAATATTATCAAGGTGTAGGTGTTGTCAACCAATTGTCTTGTCAATTAATAGTAGGTCTTGTCAACCAATCTATCACGATCCACACCAATATTCCAACAAAGGGCACAAATGTGTTTACTATTGATTAAATAGTGAATGCAAATTTATATATTTACCATGATAATGAGTAAATTCAAAAAAAATCTATGATCATTTCATTAATCGACATCTTCATGAAGGTAGCTAGATACCTTATGGATACTTTCAGATTTGTATTTCTTTCTCAGTTATAGAAGTCCCAAACCCCAATAAAGTATATGTTTTCAGACAGTCCTGATATTGGGAAATCGGACCGAACACACTACAGAGTCATTATTTGCATAATAGTCACGTAGCAGACGTTTTCAAAAAATTGTTTTTTTCTTCCCTTAGCGAACACGCTGCACGTTTTCTGATTGAAATATGTGCATTTTCAAGCCTTAGCAAGACCCTTCAAATCCGTGTCTACGATTTTATCTCCTTGCCTCCATTCAAATTATGGGGCGACAATTACAATTCCTTGAAAAGGAAAAAGGGAATCCAAGACACTGGTTTGAAGAGTATTACCAAAGCTTGTCAATACACAAATTTCAACCAGAAATCGTGCAGTGCCTTCACTAAAGGGAAGTAAAACTATTTTTGGAAGGCTAAGCAAAACACTTGTCACGTGACTATAATGCAAATAATGATTATGTACTGTTCAAGGTCGGATCTCCAAATATCAGGGCTTTCAGAAAATAAATACTTTATTGGGGTTTGGGACTTCTATAACTGAAAAATAAATAAATATCCCTAAATAATTGAAAGTGTCTATAAAATATCTAGCTTAACTGACTGCTTCCATCTATAATCGATTGACCTGTCATTCGCTCAGTCTAAGCGATGTATAGTGTGCAATGTGTAATAGTGAGTTTGCGAGTGTGCTTCTGAACTCTAGAACGTCCGGAGGGGAAGCAGTCAGAAAAGTGTAACAACTTTCCGGAACAACTTAGCCCGATTATTGAGCCACTCTTTTTGGCGTGTGGTTCCCCTAGCGGTTTTGTTACTTCTCTCCTGGGTGACTGGATATCGTAGGTAGGTAGTTCAAACCCGATTGGTGACACCAAACTTGTTTCATATCCGCGGTAAATACTTTATTTCAATACGAATCCAAAAGCAATATTCATTTGTGCATATTTGCAATTTCCTTACCTGATAAAATTACATTGAGCTGTATTTCACGTTGATCTGTTCCAAGATAGTTTTCAGCAATGCAGATATACTTCCCTCCATCGTTTTCGACGACAAAGGTGATGTTATAAATACTACTGTCTTCTCCAAAATCCAAGTTTTCGCCATCTTTCTTCCACGTTATGTTGGCATCTGGGTAGGCATCAACGGTACAGTTAAGACTCACAGAGGACCCTATTATCACATCCATTATCTCTTTATCCTCGTCTGAAATGCTTGGTTTGTCTGTCAGTGAGAATATAATTAGGATATACGAACATTTCAATTAATAGACATTTCAAACTTTCCATCGATTATTGCTACATATATATGATTAACAAGCTGAATAGTTTGTATTCCATTGTGGTTTTGACTTCTTATTGACATAAAAACCAAAATAAGTGAAAAAAGCTTTGATCGTCACGAGTTACAATGAATGGCCCTTCAAATATAGTCTGATCGACACAGTTGTCAGAATACAAGTCCACACTCTCTCCATTGAAAGTGTTAATTGCACGTTAATGAATTCTTAGTTCTTCGATTGTTGAAAATATCTGCAGATCTTAGTTTTATAGAATACTCACAATGAACAATGATGGGTATTTTTGTACTTATTCCACTGTCTACACTTTGGTCTGCAAATGTAGTGTTTGCTATACAATAGTAGCTTCCGTTGATCCAGCGGTGCACTACTCCGAGGTCAAAGGTGTGAATCGTGACCCCGTCCTTATCATCAACATTATCGACAAGGTTCACAGATTCATTGACGTGAAACAGTGTAATAGAATTAGGATCAGGTACCCCGTCAGTCACTGTGCACGTTACCGTGACTTGGTCTTTGCCTTCTTCGACTGCATCTGATGGTCCGAGAACGTCAACAACTGACAAGTCTGTTGAAGGGTGTGACAAAGAAATTACTTCAAGTGCTGTTACTTTAGTTTCATGTATCCTGCAAACTTCAGACATAGACTTCTTCTGTCTAAAGATATTGCTTCCTTAAAAATACATCCCACTACGTAAATCAATCTCAACCAACATTCCACTACCTGCGTAATCAGCGATGTGTACCCATGTAGATGTATATTAACATATTAACACCAGTTTAGCCTTAAAGCTTTTGACGACTGAGTCTCGCGGCGCGAATCAAACGTTGTAGAGATGAAATTGAAAAATCATTTCTTCAGCAACCCCTATATGATATACATAGATATAATATATATACCCTAATATATACATATATGTGAATGTATGTATATATGTGTATATATAAATATCGATAGATAGATAGATAGATACATATAGATAGATATATGGAGGGCATAAAACAAATATACTCTGTTGTACATCCCTCGTATGAAAGTGAATAGTTATGCTACATTACTAATCCAAACTAATCACAAGGTCATGCTTTCATTGTAGTCCATTTAACCTAATATACTCACACTCAACGACGACTTGGGTCGTGTCGTGTCCGATATTAACATCATCGTTATAGAAGGTTGTCTCAGCTGTACAATTGTATACACCAGTGTCATTACGATTCACTACCTCAACAGAGTAACTCAAAGTCGACGAGATTGTTAAACCATTCTTTATCCAACAATGACTGTCGACGGGTGGATTAGAATCAACTTCACAAGTAAGGGTCAACCCTGCACCTTCTTTAATCTTGATATTTGATTCATGTACCGTAACTTCGGGTCCGTCTGTAGGAACAATTTAAGCCTTGTTTTATCTTATTTTCAATCTTGCTGATGTTGATGTTTAAAAGTGTTTTATGACACTTTAACCGAAGAAATACTAGCATGAAGACTTTTGTTATTTAAATGCAACATGCAAGACAAGTGGGGATTAAATACGTAAATCAAATTGTCTTCTACTATGAATTCTCAACAAGCATCCACAGTCTCTCCCTCCCTCCCCTCCCTCCCCTCTCCCTCCCTCTCTCTCTCTCTCTCTCTCTCTCTCTCTCCTCTCTCTCTCTCTCTCTCTCTCTCTCTCTCTCTCTCTCTCTCTCTCTCTCTCTCTCAACTTACATTGGACATCGAAGTACGTTGTATTACTGCCGGTTCCCTTTTCCCCATTGTGGTACGTGTTATTTCCGAAGCATACATACTCCCCAGTCCTGTCACGTTTCACGTTAGGCAAATTTAGTTCTGCCCCTGTGGTCATTTGTCCATCGAATGACAACCAAGTGAACATTGTATTCATCGGGTTGGCGTCTATAACATCACATGTAAATATGACACTTTCGTACTCTTTGCGTACGTGCCATTGAGCGACATTGATTGATGGTGGATCTTGAGAAATAAAAGAAAATATTAACAAAATAATTATGTAAAAAAATATAGCTGTTTAACAGTATTTCATGTTGCGTTAAGTCTTGAGATGTTGGTCGTATTTCGATTATATAATAAAAACGTCGCTTGGGTTTATTTTTGTGCCATCATGATGGGACATGTAGCTTGGCTATGTTGGTCACAATTTGCAAGGTGGAGATGGTGGTACAAAATGTAACGTTGACCGTCCGACGCTAAACCACTAGTCGTAGACATAATGACACGTTTTAGTTCTTTTGATCATCATTTCTTTCTTTACATAAGAATAGCACTGATATTTCTTCACTGACTAAATGCATTGGTCAACTGACCATATTGTCATTTGTTGAAGCCTATTAACAAGAATACTTACACTGTACATTAAGATAGAATGCCAAGTCTTCCATCGCTGTTTCATTATTCCAAAATGTGTTATTGGCTTCACAAGTATATTCACCACTTTGGTGTCGCTGAATGATTTCATATTGCAACGTTTCAGTCTGACTGACCTGATTACCATTGTACTTCCATTGAACATCTGGTGTTGGGTTTCCACTGACTTGGCAAACTATAATAAACTCCCTCCCTTCAATCGCATATGTGACGTTATCAAACATGACGATCTCTGGTGAATCTGCAAAGACAAAATAACGACTTGAAAGTTTATGAAAAGTTGAACATCATTATAAAAATTAGCGACATTGAATTAATTCAGTGACGAACACAAAATACTATAGTCAAAATTATAACCTTAAATAACAAGTTTTCCAACCAAGCATGGATTTCATATTACATAATGTCGAATTGATGATCAACACTCTTTCATTTCAAAACTACATAAATCGCTATCATATACATTTAATTGTATAATGTATCTATGTTACAATTTCAATCGAATGAGAAAATCTTTGTAATGAATCATTTTTGCGGCTGGTATTAGGGGTATGCTTTTGAGACACAGTTTTGATCTATATGAGATTGTAATTTGTAATGAATCATTTTTGCGGCTGGTATTAGGGGTATGCTTTTGAGACACAGTTTTGATCTATATGAGATTGTCTGTCGAATTAAATACTGTACAAAACTGCGAACAATAATATCACATATTTGGTAAAACGCGAATAATTGCGATAAAAGATATGGTGAAGATTCTTAAAAGAGACAACAGTAAATCAAGTACATAATATTCGTGATTACCGTCAATGGTTATCACGCTGTATTACTTTGAAGTGCACGTGATGAACGAAATAGCGTGAAACGTAGCAGCATAAATGTAGATTGCAACATTTTTATGTCAAGTGAATATAGTCTTACTAATTTGCTATTTTACTCTGTTTCTCCATGGATTACTAAAGATCAACATTTGAGCTCACAGTGATATTCCTTACACCACTTGACTTGACCTGCTTTCCCACCATTTCTAAATTTAAGTTTATGTTTGATATCAGTTGAAAAGCAGATTTTTAGCAAAATTTCATATCAACGTTTAACTACACCAAACAATAAAATATATCGGCAAAAAAGAGTGCCTGAATATACCTCACAAAAACATGTCGAGGATCGAATAAGTAAGCCTCCAGGGGAAATTTTGTAAAATTTTAACCTAAATTGACAACACGCTTGGCGAGGGAGGTTTTCTTGTTACTTACATTGGACACCAACGAATACATTAGTTATTCCTATACCGGATGAACCATCCCAGAATGTGTTGTTCGCTACACATGTGTATTCACCGTGATCCTCTCGCAATACATCCGTGAAGTTCAGCCAACTGTCTTCGGTAATGATACCCTGATTTTGCCAGGAGACGGATACTTGTGCCGGGTTGGCGTCAATGACGTCACATTCAAATGATACACTGTCACCTTCTATGATCTCACCAGCATCACTGGCTTTTCCATGGATAACGAATTTGACTACAGGATCGTCTTCAATATGAAAAATAAAAACGATTTTAAAGAAAAGATAAAACGAAAGATCATATAAGGACAATGCACGGCCGCCTCATGGTTGAAAAAGATTTTACGAGTGGCTCATGCTATTTATACCATGGAATTTAAATATTTGAGACATATTTTAAGTGTGAAAATTTAAAACGTGTTGGTCTGCTCGAATTATATGTGTCATTGGAAATGTTTCAGTCATTATTCAATGAGAATTTCGGTACAATTGGACTTACGTATAGATATACACACATTGATACTTGATGATTTAGGAATTCAGATAGTTAATAATTCATGTGAGTGCTACTTATGTGTTTACATTTTGACACATCATAACAAGTGCCTCTGTTATAATAATTGAACGACTTTTGATCTCAGGTCCTTTTATCCACTTTATCATGTCACTTCTTTCGCTCATGCCTTGAATAATATCAGGTTTAGTGAGATATGTAACAACATCGTGTACCGATGAAACTTAAATATGATTCGAACACTTCGCGATGTTGAAAGAAATATACAAGTACTAACATTGAATATCAATATCGACTGATGAGTTTCCATAACCTTGTCTACCATTAACAAATACATTGGTGGCATGACATGTGTAGTTTCCCCCACTTTCTCTCCGAATATCTTCAACCTCAAGAATAGAATTATCGCTCAATATAACACCATCCGGATCGGTCCATGAAAACGTTGCTGCTGGATTTGCATCTGCCATGCATTCAGCTGTGTACGTTTTCCCTTCGACAACGTTACCGTTGCTTATATCCTGAATCTCGACTTCCGGTTCATCTGTCGATAATATGATAAAATAACACGCCCGTCAAAATAATTATCGAAAGGTCTGAAAACAATGCGTCACATCATAGTTAACAAAAACGCATTGTATTGAGCTTTGAATAACACAAAAAGGATAGCCCGTACACGAACAATTGACAAGAATGCTATGGTTATCACAGTAATGGCTGATTTGCTGTTGTATCGATGCATATAGGATATGTGTTTTAAATAACACACAATGCAAAATGTTATACTCACAATATACATTTAAGTCCAACGTTGCATTGCCATATCCAGTAGTGTTATCATAATAAGTGTTTTCAGCAACACATGTATATGTACCATTATCCTCTCTAAGGACATCGGTTAAATTTAGTATTCCGTTGTCATGCCTTGTACCATCAGGAAAATACCAGTACCATTTGTCAATAACATCCGGGTTACCCTTTTGTTGTACTTCACATTCAGCAAAGTAATCGTCACCTTCAACTACCGCGGTATTTGTCTTATTGGTGAAGATAACAATCGCCTGAACTGACCAAACAGAAAGAAATGCCAACATCATACGTTTATAACAATAATAACCACCGTCAAATATTCTATCGTGACTAATTAAACCTAAATAGCTACGTTTTTGCCTGGAAATGCTTCCAGACGATCTGAATCGCAAGAGGCATTTTCCATACAAGGAAGAACAAGTCTAGACGGTAGCCTACTCAGATATACCGTAAAGCCTTGAAACCGATGTAAACGCAAAATATGTTTGGTTTATTTCTCAAAGAAAAGGGGACACTATCCATCATTCTCCTGACACTGCCATAACTTTAAAGAAAAAAAATTACAGACACGTTAAAATTACAATTTTGAAAATTTAACATAATATAACCAATAAAACAACCACAAAAATATCATAAAATTACGTATTTTCTTTCACTTATCGGTTCATTCGTATTGTGTTTTCTTTCACACATCTCAAGCAATCGTGTAAGCTATGTTGCATGGATATTTAGTTTGCTCACTCAGCGGATTTTATAAGCATGACTTTTTCGAACACTGAAATGATAAAAGTTCGGTGATAAAGAATTCAAGTTTCTTACATAATTATTTACAACAATCGTTTATACATACTCACATTGCACCTCTATCACCAAAGATTCATTGCACACAAGTAAGTCTTCTTCCTTTTTGGACAAGGTGGGGTGTTTTATTCCACAGTTGAAAACAGTTCCATTATCATGTCTACTCAACGACGTCGTGTACAAGTGTTCCGGTGTACTTTCTGTGGACATTGCTGTGTCATCTTTGGTCCAGACTGTTTTACCAGGAGGCACGCCATTGTCGACAGTACAGTTGAAGTACATAGGTCTATTTACTATTGCAATATGTCCAGGTTGGACTTTACAAGAAGGACCCTCCTCTGCAATTGTAAAAGTTTGAATATAATTTATAAATATATTATCGTATAATGCGAAAATGCACATACAGACATGAAAGTGTGTGTACAGGTGGCATAGAGCAATTAAAATATCAATATCCTACCTATGATGAAAAGAGTAGCATTGGTAGCAAGGTCCACTGTTAGTAAGCAGATGTAAACAGCTTGTAAATCTGATGTTGCCCTTGATATTACCAAGTTGTACTCTCCTTGATCCTGAATGCCATCGATACTGTATAGATCAGGCTTATAAATAAAGTCTCCATCGGTGAGTATATTGCTTACCACTGTCGCATCATGGATGTACCATTTCATTGACGGCGCCGGACCACCGAGTTCAAAAGTACAGTTCAGTTGTACTTCCCGCCCTTCTAACGCCAATGTATCAATTGGATGATGAATAATTTTATGTTCTGTCAATACTAGGGAAACAAGTTATACAGTTTTACCTTACAGTATATAGTTATTCACATTTAAATGCAGCTCAAGTGTACCCATTTCAACACGTTCTAGAACCAGATATTTGTATAATTCATAGTATAAGTGTTTACTAGCTACCATCTAATATTCTGATTGATAGCTCCAGAACAGTCATTGCAATGTGTTTTTCATTATCATTATTTTGATGATCTCTTTAAATAAGTATAAGTATGTAGTTGATTAGAACAAAACCATTGGATATTTCATTTCTTTTTTTGTCTTTTCTTGTTTTATTTATTTATTTTATCAGTCCATCATCTAAGATGCGTCAGGATGAGGACTGATAGTTTATTTCTAAGGTTTGCTTTTGTTCTTTTTCGGTGTCTCATACTAAAGGGCAGATCATTACAAAACGCCTTACGCACGCAACTTTGTATTACAATAATATGAATGTATATTTTTTTTTCTTGAGCGCATAGAGAATGGCCTTTCTCAGTACGCTTTTTTGTACACGAAGATTTTTCCACAGAGAAGATATGAGGTTGCTTACATATTACATATCATGCTTTGCACATAAATCTAAACAAATGAAATGTACAATCACTTGTGACTATCAATATTCAGCTAGATATTTAATCGTTTAATAATGTAACTCACCTAATGTTAACTGCTGTATGATTATTGCCAGAGAAAACACGAACAGCTGTCCACTTTCTGTTTTTTGCATTGCTATTCCATATCTTGCACAAAGTCGGTCTTCTGTTGTTTAAAATTTAATGTATCTTTCATATAAAATTTCATTATCAATCGAAAAAACTTGTGTAGGTTTCTCTGCTGTAACGACAATTGAAAAAAATCTATGTTATAAGACGAAAAAAAGCGACTTCTTACTGAAGCTTACATGCATCATATCACTGTAGATGATTATATGTTTTATCTCTGCATATCAACATCATGTATTTCCCGGCAAATCATTGAATTGCTCACCAGAGATTTTAGGCCCCTTAAGATGGACACGGAGGGATCGTGAGTTGGGTCACTGGTAACTCCCCTTAATGATATTAGCACAAATTTGCATAGTCACGTTTCCGTATTGAATTAAAGATCACATCATTAGCAAGAAGGATGCGGGTTTGATGCGTCGGAAGAATACGTGTCCGTGCAACTTTAAGGTTACGTTACCTTCGTCTGCTTTACAATTCCAACTTAAACTTATACTTTTTTCCATGTTTTGACCATTAATATCCCGAGTCACTTTCCACAAACTCGCCGTTTTTCGAGGGAATGTACGATACCGTGATGATTTGTTATATAACAACATCAAATCAATCAGGATATACAGACGTACGAATCTTGATGTGTTCGAAAATACTGACGATGATGATGTTTATTGTGTAGCAAATTCTGGTGCTGAAAATGACGATGCGCGTAATGATGATGGTCACCGAGTGGATGCCGGTTCGAGGCAGATCTGCATACACAGGAACCGAGGAAATTGCGACCGAGGAGAATTACTGGCAACCGGCCCGCATAGGGTGTTGCCCGACAGTGGTAATTCGAGGAGCCGCGTGGATCTGTGTGGAACACATTAGTCTGCCGAGCAGACAAGAAAGCTGGACGCGTTAGCTGTTGATGGAATTTGACGCCCTAATGTTTATATTAGTCATTCACACACAAACTATCCTATCGCAGAAAATAACTGCCGCATACTAGCATATTTTTAGCTCACGTGTTCACACACGTGGGCTCATGTCGCAGAGATGTCTGTCTGTGTCTGTATGTCTGTCTGTCCGTCCGTCTGTGCGCCCGATATCTCGAAAACGGCTCATCAGATGGCACAAGACCACTGATTCACTTCTGGGTTCGTTACCCAAGAAGAGAGTTTGGAAGAAAAATACTGGAGACCTTGAGGGTTTGATACCTGCATGGATGCTTGTCAAGTTGGAACCAAAATGACAAGTATTTTTGTAAAGGTATTTTTCTGCCTAAAATCAAAATGCAGACTGTTGTGAATAACGGCTGAAGCATTCGGTGGTAATATGAGAAGTTCTAGGGTACATAGAAATCATAACAATAAGCTAGAATTTTATCAAAAACACGTTTGAGTGCGCTATTTTCATGGCAATCTCAACATTTCTTTTGACTTTCCCACATGAAAGATTCATCAGTGGTCAAGCTGACTTGACCCGGCACCTGTTATAAGGATTCGTGCCGCTGTATGTTTTAAAATGGGAAAATTGAGCTCAACGCTAGTGTGTTGGCCTATTGGAAATGAATTAGTGGTCTTGTGCCAGATCAGAATCAAATCTGGTACATTTTGGCGTGTAATCAATGCCAATATTTAAATTCTCCATTTCGGATTTGTAAACGCACTTTTCAACTTTCGAACTACCCATTTTACTTTCGTATATCCCTTTTCGTCTTCAAAGTCCATTTTGGAGTTGTATATCCAACTTTTTATCCTCTCATTTTTGGCTATAAACCCATAGAGGCCCCTCTAAGCCTAGCAAGTGAACACTTCTTTAAAAATAGTCAAGTAAATTTACGAATAGTTAAATGCCACTTTCAAATATCGAAAGTGTCATTTTACATCAAGTTATTCATCACTTTTTAGGGAGTCCAAAACACGTGATGGCACTGAAGTTAAATTTAAACGTGGACGACGTCGAGTTAGTTAGTGATAACATTATTGCAAGTTCGTCCAGATTATTGCAAGTTTGTCCCGCAAAACTTCTTTATGATGCCGCTTATCAAATTGCAAAGACCTTATCATATATCTTCAATATTTCCTTTCAGTATGGCAAATTCCCGGATGCGCTGAAAATAACTAGGGTTGTCCCAGTTTTTAAAAAGGGTACAAAGACATGCCTTGGGACTATCGCCCTATCTCAGTATTGTCCTTAATTGGTACAATTCTCGAAAAAGCTGTAAACAAGCGAGTGGTTTCTTTTTTAGATAAGTATGATTTATTGTATAAACATCAGTATGGCTTTCGAGAAAAGTTTAGTACTAAGCTTTCCCTCACTAATCTTACGAATACCTTAGTTGAGTAGATGGACCAGGGAAAGTAAACAATTTAAATTTGTATCGACTTCACCAAGGCGTTTGATACTATAGATCATATTAGACTTATCTGAAAATTACAACATTATGGTATCAGAGGCACTCCCCTACTTTGGTTTGCCGACTACCTAAATAATAGATCACAATATGTTCTTGCTGATGAAACCATGTCTGAATACTTACCGATTACGTGTGGGGTACCCAAGGGTCAGTTCTGGGGCCAACATTGTTTTTAATTTATATTAATGATCTCCCCTACTCGTCTGATTTCTTTGACTTTCGCCTGCTTGCTGATGGCTCCAACATTTTCCATACATTCTCCAGTGAAACACATACAGTGGATCTTTCTATAGTTAATACTCACTTCCTAAATGTTGTGCGTTGGTGTGATACCAACAAATTAACAATAAATATCAGTAAAACAAACTATATACTCTTTTGTAGCAAGCACAAAACAGTACTTTTAAAGGGTAACTAATTTGTAAAAAACATTGTCATAAATATTGCCTCCCGAGTATCATTTGTGGGTGTAATATTTGATGAATATCTCACTTGGAAGCAACACATTGATAAGATAAATAATCACAAAAAAAATGGAAGTCTTTTCAAATTAATAAGTTATGTACCACAGCATATTTTAATTTTACTTTATAAGGCTTTCATTCAACCCATTCTTACATATGGTCTGGAAGTTTGGGTAGCACCTACTCATTCTACCTTAAACCCGTCTAAATCATCCAAAAAAGATTGTACGAATCATTACATTCTCTGCTTTTCGAGAAAGTAATTCACCTTTTTTCAAAAAATTAGGTTTGTTAGATATATATTAACTTCACTCGTTACTTTTAGGAAAGTCCATGTTTGATTTACATCATCATAATTTGCCGCAAAGCTTGAATGACTTCTTTGAAAATGTTGATCATTGTCACGAAACACGTTTCAAACAAGGTTTAAATTATATCTGCCAAAAAAGCGAGAACGAGAACTGGTCAGTTTGCAATTTCGTATGCAGGCTCCAGACTCTGGCATAATTTACCACATAATGTAAAAGAAAGTACCTTACGAAATGCATTTACACATTCCCTAGCAAAGAATCTTTTGAATATGTACAAAATCACGTAGATATCTGTCTATTGATTTCTTATTTCTTGTATTAACATGTTGTATTTTTACCTGTAACTGTCTCATTTAAGCCCTCGTATATAATGCAATGTAATGAGAGATGGGCCAGACTCGGTTAGCTGTAAGATATTACTTCTTGCTTCCAATATTGCCAGTGTTATTTACTAATTCATAACTCGATTTATTACATGTTTTGTAAACAATTTAAACTGGCAATAGATATAGAACAAGGTTGCTACATGAACGTGGCGAGCCTGACAGATGAAGAGAAGTGTATATATATATATATATATATATATATATATATATATATATATATATATATATATATATATATATATATATATATATATATATAATACGTGTGAGAGTCTTGATGGATGCTTGTCACAGTTAAATGTTATTGGAATTTGTGAGGAGCGTGTCGTTTGTCTCGTGCAGGTGCTTCCGGTGCAGTGCCGTTTTTATGCCTTGCCGATCTCATCCCCACGCATGGGTGAACAATCCAACTTGGAACCTGAAACCACTTTCTGTCGGAGAGCTGTTTTTCATTGTCTTTTGTGGTATATGATTCGCATTTTTAGATGTATTTTATTGTCAGTAAGAATGCGTTTTCTGTATGCTACTACCTGAAAGATTTTTCGTTGTGGCCCTTTAATAATTTTTTATAACGGAATATCTATTTTGAGCAATTAAAAGTGTCTTGAACATTTATATGCGCTTAACTTTAGAACACAAACGAAATGAAAATCGCAGACATACTTTTTGATAAGGTGCAAATTTCGATCGGAAATATCGCATGGTTGTCAAAGGAAGTACTAAAATTTGATTTCTGAAACAGTGCTTAAATTTCCTATCATATATCCCTCTTTATAAAATGACAACGAAGTGACTAAAGATGGGTTGCTAATTAGATACGCTTTGCACCTGTATATGGGCCGCATCAAGCATAAACCTACTGGATGTTCATGGATACAATTTTGCACAATTTAGCTAGTAAAATAACTTTACGTTTGCATGATCACCACGAACCTGTCGGCGATAAGATCATGTTTTCGTTCCTTTTCTCTAAAAACTCTTGGAATTAAAACATTTGCAGTAAGAATTATACCTAAATGGATACTATTGGAGTCACTGATAACATAGTTGATAGAGTCTTTCTATAACAATATTTGTCAGAGAATTCTTATTAGTGGCTACTTCTTGTCCATGAACCTAAAACGATGCCAAAAAGACATTTTACAGTGTAACAAGTTAAATTTATTCAACTCAAGATCTAGACATATCATGGAGTAAGTAAATTTTGTCTAGAAATGGGTAAGAAGTTCCGCCCTGTTTACATCCCGAAATCGATTACTGAGACGAAGTATAGTCACCAGCTTGGGATGCCATGTCATTTTTTCATGATATTTTTCACATGGTTTATATTCCATTTAGTTAGGTTCACATAAGGGTTTTCTAAATACTGCTTTGCGCATGATTTTGAAAAGGCGGCTCTTACATTTTTCTGGAATATTTTTATGTACATTAATGTTTTTAAATAGGACCGAAAATATTATATTGTGGTAGAAATGTACACCAACTCTCTAAACATTAACGTTTAAAATAGGATTTTACATATTTAAAAAAAAATTGACATATACTATGTGTCAGACATAGTGGTGTCAAGTAGGGTTGGAAGACTGAAAATGAATCAGTCATTAAATCGATTGTCATCATTGCCCCAAGAATGAACAGACTTTCATATTTTGTAAACCTTTTATCACTTTTTAAAACTAGAACATATTCTGATAAGTAAACATTCAGCAGTATTACCACTGCATATACATTAGCAACAGAATCGGATCGGCAGCTGTCAATCTAATCCCGGCGAAGAATGTGCGGGGATAAGATCGGCAGGGATAAAAACTGCACTGCGCCGGTTCACATTTTCGTGGACCCTCTAGAGCATCACACAGGAATAACCCGAGAAATCCGATAACGTCATGTGACGTATCTATGACGCATTCTGACGTAGAATGGCCAAGAAGGAAAAACGTGGCTAACTATGCTGAAGCAACTTAGGGATGCCTACACAAATACTGTACTGAAGACCGCTAAGAAAAAACGTCGATGGTGGGACTTCCAATGGGAGTTCGAACATTGTGGGTACGAAAGTTGAACATTGCGAGTATGAATCCAAAAACGTTGAGATCGAAAGTTGAAATTTCATTTATACATTCGAAATGGGAGTGCGGATCCGAAAAGAAAGTCTGAATATTGGCCTTGATTACGCGTAATAGATACAGAGATTCAGTTTGCAAATCGCAAGAACTGATTAGTTTTTGGTTGGTGTAGCTTGCTTACTTTTTGCTCATTTGCAAAATCGATGATTTTAGGAAAAAACGGCTATACATTCAGACCGACTGCACACAATTTGATGAAATTTGCTACAAATGTTGATCATACAAGATATATCAGCAGTGGGAATCCATTAAAAGGTGACATGAAACATAGTTGCTAATTTGCATATTTAATGACTTTCCTTATTAGGGACATATATCTGATTTGACTTGATCAAAATAACCAAACTTGGTATGTATATTAAAGATACTATGATTTAACATTATTGAAAGTCATTAAGCGTTTTAACTTCAGCCAATTCCTAATTTGCATATTTAATGAACTTTGCTAATTGGGGATTTATAACTAAATTGAGTGGACCAAAGTTGATAAAACTTGCTACATATATTGAAGCTACTATGATACAACCTTCTTAAAAGTCAATAAGCATTTTTACTTCAGCCTATTCCTAATTTGCACATTTAACGAATTTTCATAATTAGGGATATATCATGATTGCAGTTGTTGAAACCTGCTATGTACATCAAAGATACTATGATACATATTATTGACAGTCAAAAGACATTTTATATCAGCCAATTCCAAATTTGCATATTAAATGAATTTTTCTAATAAGTTATATATATATATCTGAGTTGACTTGACCAAGTTCACGACACTTGCTACATATATTGAAGATACTATGATAAAACGTTATTGAAAGTCATTAAGCATATTTTCTTCAGCCTATTCCTAATTTGCATTTTAATGATCTTTTCAAATTACGGATATATACTGGGATTTACTTGATCAAAGGTGGCAAAACATGCTATGTACATTGATGATTACACAAGGTTAAAACAGTATTGAATGTCATTTCACATTTCATGTCAGCTTATTTATAATTTGTATATCTAATGACTTTTTACAGTTCGGCATATAAAGCTTGAAGGACTTGGCCAACGGTATTACACTTGCTATATAAAGTGGTGATACAATGACAGCAGTAAAAGAACTTTAATATTTTTATTTCAGCTAATTACATATTTGTATACTTCATGACCTGTGCGGTGATTTTGTGTTATTACGTTGATCATAATACTTTCAATGAAGTTTCAACATGTGGCAAAAGTATAAATTTACACATAACTGCAATAAATAATGAAACACGTGAGCTTCTTTAGTTCATATCACGTACTTGATTGTGTGCCGGATGATAGACAGCGAGTACCACAAAAGGTGGTTTGCGGGCGAGTGTTTTTTAGATTTTTTTTTTTTTTTTTTTTTAGATTATTACGCCTTCATCATTCCGACATTTAAAAGTTAGCATCAGCTCTCCCAGGGTGAACATCAATTTCCTAGCGTAGGTGTTTTCATATCTTCGCCCCTACATTCCTTTACCGTTTTTCGGTCTCACTCTACCTTTTTTATGGCAAATAGTTCATAACATGTGTTATTAATTAAACGGGTTAAGCTATTTTGTAACGACTGGTTTGTTTTGCTTTTTTCTTTCCTATGAATTTATCAAGAGTCATTTTTACTGTGAATTAATCTCTTGTTTCTCTAAAGAGCTCTCATTCGTCAGAGCGCGCCCATCATCTTACTCTACCTCACTGGCACTGACACCGTTTTACGGCGAGAGTAAGTTCCTGCGTCCTTTGGATATACATGTACTGAACTAAAAACCTCTCAGTTACCTTTACAGTCTCTGTCAGAACCAAAAACAAGAAATGCCGAGCCATGTTGTGACTGGACTATTCTGTTTGTGTGCGGCTGTAGCTTGTATGGTTCGTTTAGGTAAGCATGTTTTGTAAAATTTCAAAAACGTAGTTTCCAAATATTTGGTTCGACCCCAATGACTTATCTAGAGTAATGAAAGAGTTACTTTTGTAATCAGTAGGATAGAATTTCTCTCTTTTTGTCGCTGACACTTTGTGCAGATATCCCACTTTGACTGAGGTAAAATCAAATTACTCTTTCTTCAGTATTTACAGAACATAAAATTATTCATCATCCGATTGATACATTGGCGATAGAAGGACGTGAAGTACAACTGAACTGTACTTTTGAACTCGATGATCCGGCGCCGTCAATGAAATGGTACATCCATGATGCGACAGTGGTAAGCAATATACTCACCGATGGGGACTTTGTTTATAAGCCTGATCTATACAGTATCGATGGCAATCAAGATCAAGGAGAGTACAATTTGGTAATATCAAATGCAACATCAGATTTACAAGCTGTGTACATATGCGTCCTAACAGTGGATCTGACTACCAATGCGACCCTTTACATTATAGGTACGTTATAAACTTTTTAATTGTCCTTTCTAAGTCACCTGCATACAAGCACCATTGCCTGTATGAGCATATCTGTAATAGACAATGGGATTTATGAAATGTATTCGAACCTCTACAATTGCAGAGAAGGTTCCTATCTGTACGGTCCAACCCGGACATATTGCAATAGTAAACAGACCTACGTACTTTAACTGTACTGTCGACAATGGCGTGCCTCCTGGTAAAACAGTCTGGACCCAAGACGACACAGCAATGTCCACAGAAAGTACACCGGAACATTTGTACACGACGACATTCAGTAGACACGATGATAGGAACTGTTTTCAACTGTGGAATAAAACACCTCCAGCTTGTCCAAAGAGGAAGAAGACTTACTTATGTGCAATGAATCTTTAGTGATGGAAGTGCAATGTGAGTATATAATCGATTGTTGTAAATAATAACATAACAAACCCGGGCTATTTATCACCAAAACGTTTATCATTGAGTGTTCGAAAAGTCGTGCTAACAAATACCGCTGAGTCAGCAAACAAACTAAATATCTATGCAACATTGCTTACACGATTGCTTGAGATGTGTGAAAGAAGGTACAACATGAATGAACCGATCAGTGAAAGAAAATCTGTTATGTTATAGTATTTTCGTGGTTGTTTTATGGAGTTTATTATCAGTTAAAGGTTGAGCAAAGTTCATATCTTTCAACAGCTCAAAGTGTTTGAATTATGGTTATATATGGTAATATAGCTATATTATACAAAGGAAATGAAGGCTACTTCACACATCGGCTCACCAATTTTCTTTAATGTTACAATATGGTGAATAATAGGATCAATGTAGTTATTTCGTGTGGAATACAGGGCGAGACACCATTGAATATGTGTGCTTTGACAGAGTCAGTCGTCCTAACATTGTTTCGGAACAAAAATTTGGTTCCTTCATTAGTCGTTCCCTTGTTATGTATTCCCTACACTTGGTTGTAGGGATAAAATTATCTTCCCTCAAAGAGGAGAAACCAGATTCGTTATTAAGGATGTTAGTCGCTGTTGACTGATTTCATAGTGAGCGATCCGATGTGTGGTGACATGATTATAATTACCCACCATCGACCGGAGTTTCTGGTCGCTTATATGGATTTTTGTATTAGGGCATATTTTGAGCGTTGTTAGTGCTTGTCATGTTATCAGTAAATGCTGTACTAATCTGTCAACGATTGGTTTGTTTTAGACATTTAAATCGATTATCCAAACCTTTGGTTTTGTGTCAATTTTTCGTGTGCTTTGTAATTTCGGATCAATATTAGTGCCTGCTTTCCTGTGTTTGAAAAGCATGTTGTGAAAGGCTGTTTTGAGAAATACCACATCTTATTTCTCAGTTTTTAACCATTCCCGGGTTTAATGGTTCCGGTAACAATATCAGCTATAGACGGCCTTTAAATCACTTTGGTTTGATTTGAGGGGAGTATTAGTTTATTTAACTGAAGTTACCAACCTTGATTTGTTATATGACAGCTTTCTCAGTTTTTGATTTTTTTTGCCGGATAAGTTTTTTGTTTTGCTCAGCAATGTAGGTTGATTGTAGTACCGATTAGATGACAGATTGCATCTTGATTTTGTACGATGAGTTGTGGCAAAAAATGAAGACAAGTTAAGCTAACATAAATCTTTTCGCAGAGTCCCTGTAGTTTATACCGTTGTTTGGCTGTTAGTGTGAACATTAACAAACGCTTTGTTAATTTTAACTAAGCCATGGCGAGACGTAGTTAAGTGTGCCTTATGCATCCATGACCTTTGACCCCACGTTTGGAAACCAGAGCGGAATCTTCCTCAGCCGCCGGTAGATATATTTCTTTATTTTTTAATATTGTGTCGAAGTTGGTAATCTCCTATTTTTCTAGTGGTAAAGCCAGAATATTTATGTTTTGATCGTAATGTGTTCGTTCGTTCGTCGACTTGTTCCTAAGGCCGAGGACTTTGGCCTTTATCAGTTTACCGCTGATGTTTGCATTTCTTTTGTATGCCTCGATCGGTTATTTTACGGAATACATTCCTAAATATTTCGTCCTTTTCTATGTGTTCCAAGTTTTCACACTGTGCTAGTTTTATAGATCGTGTTTTTATTTATCGGCTAGATCTTATTGTAACACATTGTGTGTTTTTTGTGTTCTTTTTTGTTCGCTGATGTTCTTGTTGCGTTATTCAAGAGGCGAGTTTTGTTTTGATGTGATTCTAGAGATTCCCTGTTGTTGTAGCCACGTTCGAAATCATAATCCAAACGCCACAGAAACGAACACAGAAAACAAACCAGCAACATTCCACCCGCGGCCGGTAGACATATTGTCTATACTATTCAGTACTGAGTTGAAGGGCCCCATTCTATTCGACCTTTGAGATCCTTGAAGTCTTCTGACACTGTTAAAGTCCCGATTGACAATGTAATCATAGTCAAACCATTATCTATCTTACTGTGATTAGGGAGAGAACCGTTGATTTCTGGGGAGGCGTATAGAGGAAGTGGGTATGGGAGCAATTTTTTAATTGCAGTCAGAGTATCTGCATTTTTTTCTACTGTCCGACCTGCATCAATTTTGTTTTCAAATGGAAGTAGCAGGGCAATTTTTCTTAATTGGTCATCAAGTTAGGAATGCGTTGTTCATAATTATATCATACCTGTATATTGATGTCCCAAATACAGCAATCTGATTGGTCGAGACGCGAAAAGCACCATGGTATATCGGCGATATACCACGACTGGCATACGCGCGAGCTCTCAATTTGAGCAAAAATCCGTTTCTGACGTTCCACGCCAGAATTTCAATATACTCTTATGGTATAATAACAGTTAATCACACCCAGCGATGGTATGCCACTCGATTTTGACCAGTTCACAACATATATGCACTCGCTATCGCTCGTGCATATATGTTGTGAACTGGTATACCTTCGCTTGGTGTGCTTTATTGCTTAACAATACCACGTCACTGGTTCACACAACTGTACCTATAAATATCTTGTTCTGTGCAAGTAGAAAGAACTAGCAGTTTGTATGAAAGATGACTACCAACTATACTTTTGCGACTTAAATTTTTTATGTACAAGAGGAACTGGTATAATATCTCTGAGGAGCTAAATGATCTGAGTGCTGTACTCCTGACCCCTGTGAATTGCTTTTTTTAAGCCATCATAGTAGTACCAGGAACAAGAAGAAAATATCTTGCATGTGTAATGCGACCCTTTATATACAGAAGTCAAATAGTCCCCTATAGATGTTGCCTTATGATGCCATTGAGATTATGCAACAGAAATTCTCAAATATGATTTCTTGGGTCAGAAAAGGAAGGAAAACATTGAGTACACTGAGGTGTAAAGTAGACCTATGTAGTGCATGCTTATATCTGTTCTGTGTTTTTGTTAAATTGTTGACATGTCGGGTGTACGATAGTAATTTTAAAGTTTCAATTTTAAAGTCAGGATACAGTATTTGAATGAGCTGTGAACGTATTCCATACTTTCTGTGCAAAACTAACTGTCCAGAACTGTCGTGCATAAATGTATGTTAATCATTAATATCAATCAAGGAGCAGCAGTTAATACAATTTCAGCAAGTAATGAGACTGTTGCCAGTCATCAAATTAAATCTCCTGAGAAGCCACACAGAGTTAATTGTTTGATAGAGCTGATTGATATGATAGGACATTTTTAACATTGAAACCATGAAACCATGGCTAATAGTAACCAATACTGCCTTTTGTTTACTATCAATTTACTCATGAAAAAACACCTTTTAAATTACTTGAAATGAAATGAATTGAAATGAGATTTCACAGTTTGGCATATATAGCATGAAGACTTGCTATATAAAGTGGTGATACAATGCAAGCAGTCAAAGAAATTGACTATTTTTTCAGCTAATTACATATTTGAATACTTAGTGACCTTTTGAATTAATCTGTGGTGAATATTATGAGGTTATTACGAAAATACCGCAAAGGTTGCACGAGGACATTGGCGCAGCGTTTCGCGAAGCGGACGGCGATGCGCGTCGCCAATGTCCTAGTGCATCATTTGCGGTATTTCTGTGATAACCTTATCATAATACATCTTACATTCCTGGTAAGGGCATCAAATTTGTCAGAGTAGTGACCGTTTTCGTGCAATGTCAACAAGTTTTCTTCCGATTTTATCGCGCCAGTGTGGAACGCTATCTCGGACGCGCTTCTGCAAGTTTTGGAGTGTGTGTGTGTGTGTGTGTGTGTGTGTGTGCACTACACACACACGTACAGAGCACGCGCGAGCCTTGTTCTGGCACTCGTCCAAAGGGTTCCTTGAAACCATTCTACACGTGCAGATACAGCCGCAGGAAATGGGGCGCCTTTAAACCATACGTGTTACTGAACGTGCGTTCCGTACGGCTTTTTTAGCGCACGAACAGTTCTATTGTTCTCGATGGTAGATGTATAATAATGTTCATTATGTTGACTACAACCACTATCAATGAAGTTGCCAACATGTGTCAAGGGTTCATATTTACACATAACTGCAATATATAATGAAAACACGTGAGCATTTCAGTTCATATCTGGTCATTTTTACAAGCTATGATGTATCTTAGTGATTCGCCTTTGGTCAGGCCTTTAAACGCAGATTGTTGATGGACGATGTTTTATGTAGGAATTGAAATGTATCCGTTTGGTTTTCGTGTGAGCTTTGATGTCCAGTAAGCTTTATTTTTCACTGTTATGCCGTTGACCTTTGTATAACACAAGGTCGAAATATGTTATCTCGTGTGTCGATCTTTCAAACGAAAATATGAAGGTAGGGTGCGTTTGGTTAAACCTGATGTGAATTCGTTCAGTTCGTGTTTTACTCAAATAAAAAGATCATGAAATGTCGTCTCTGAATCTAAGCCAGAGTAATAATCGCGCCAGCGGTTCTTGCTGACTACGCATGCGCAGTTCATAATATACTATGCGAGTAACCGGTTAGTGTACCCTACTTTCATGGGCGCCGCCATGTTTTGTTTTAGTACTCGTAAATAAACAAATTCGAAACGTGCAAATTATTATTTTATAACGTGCTGTTTATAAAATGTATCTTTTTTATTAGCCAGTAATTATCCACCTTGTCGCTGATACAAAATATCGTTAATATCACGCATAAAAAATAGAAAAAGGGAGAGGACTGTCGTGCGAGGCATATGTTAAGAATTCTGGGATTGAATTTTAGGAAAGCGCCCCCTGTATCAATAATTAGATTCAAAAATTGCCAGTTTTTAGACGGAACGCTATAGTTTTCAACTTGCAAGTGGAAGGTGGGCAGTGCGGTACCATTGCCAATGATAATAATTGCATAATACGTCCATTGTTTAACGAAATAGGCTGTTATCATGGTAAAAAATTGCCAATCCTGTCCAACAATTTTACACATTACAGAAAACCTATACCTGCACTGTGAACTGCTTTCATCAAAGTGACACTGGGCACAGTTGTCATGTAAACGTATATGAAAGTAACAATTAATTACATTTTATCATAAATCAACATTGCCAATCTTAACCCCTGGCGCGAAACCAAGAGCTGAGCCCTTTATAATAATATTTTTTCGATTTGTATTGACGTAGTTTTTCATTTTCGTTCAATGGAATGTAATGTCGGCTAGTCTGGCGTGGCTGTGAGTCCCACTGTTCAACCACAAATTTGTCTCCAGTATTGTTGTCAAATTCGAATGTTTTATATACAAGTATAATGACATTAAAGTGGCACTCCCACTTGGTAACATTTTTAAAACACATTTTTTTAATGACAACGGTCGATATTTGACGTGGCGACTGCGCGCGGATTATCAGTGAAAGCTACACGCCCTTCACATTGTACATTGATGGGACTAAGCGAGATTTTTGGCAAAGATATGATAAAGGGTTATGTATCAAAGCCTTTTGAGTGACTTTATTCACTGTTGACTGTCATGGAAGTTTGTCCATCATGAAAGATAGAAACCAGATTCAAATGTAAATTTCAGGATTTGTTGTTTTATGATTACTTAAGTGTCAACTATTGCCTACCTATGATGTAATTTTAGTTTATGCCGCTTTTCACTTGTGTTTGTGGCTATGATAAGTTGTTGCCTCGGAGGTCCTGCAGAGGCAAGCAACGTTATACGTCTGATGAGTGTAGATCACTATACCGGTAATTACCGTTGGAATGTAAATGTTTGGAACTTAGGGAAACAGTCGTCAGAACTGCATCTTAGGAGTTTTCATCTTTGCAATCTATTTCGTGCACTATATCTAGATGCAACTCATCATCATAGCTGCAACATATAAATTATACGATTTAGATTATGACAAACTTGTTTTAGCTTCCATCAATAACCTTTGTACCTTGGATACAGTGTTTACATTTGTCTTATGGCTCCCGTACGACCTTTGAGTGCAGTTCTGATAACTATATCCCTTTAAGTATCAATTGCACAACTGGTACAAGGCATTTCACAATGTACCATGCAATGTCTAAACAGACCCTATTTGTAAATGTCAGTAAATTCACTCACTGTTCAGTCTGTGACGAAAATGTATGTTTCTTGAATATCTCAAACCTGTGACATTTTTATACGGTTACTTGTGACAATCTAAGAGGAATATTTGTACTGGATTCACATATGAAATCAGACCATTTTTTTTATTCTCATGAAAAAGACATAAGATACAAAGGATGGTATAAGATACAGACAAACCGTGACGAATGTTTGACCTGAGAGTGGCCTAGTTAAATAAACTGTTCTTTGCTTGTCCCTAGTCTTGACTTACTATTCTGATAACTCATATTTCCCATGCACCCACTTTCTTAAATTATTTAAAATTGAAGCAGCTTATTGGGCAATTACATAGAGACTATTGTTCTCTGCAATACTCCTAGAAAACCAGGAGACTCAACAATATCGACACAACATAAAAAAGAAAAGATATAGCTATAGGCGACTGAGGAAGAGAGGCTCTGTTTCGAACTTTGGGTGAAAGGGTCAAGGGTCATGGCTGTATACAACACACGTCTCGCCATGAATTATTTTAAAATTATTTTAAAATTACTTTAAAATTAACAACCTACAGTGCCCATTTGTTAATATCTGGAAAATCAAACTTTAGACCACGACATGTTCGTGGAGAAAAATTGATGGAAAAAGGTCGAAGCCTGAAGCCGTGCATCACCTCACGACCGGTCATTGAGAAAATGTCGGAAAAAAAAATTAACACTTTACGGACACGGCCTTACGACCGGTCGTGGAGAGAAAATAAAGTCGAATACCTGAAAGCAAACTTGATATATTTTCCCCACACAGATTTAGACGTGGTGGGCATAGTCTCTTTGGGCCAAATCGGCCATACCGACAAAGTCTTTTAAAATTTTTGAGTTTACTTTTCTTGTTTACGCATACAGTTTATAGATTTGAAATCTGGGGAATGGCTATTACATCAGTTTGACAACCCCCCACATGTGGGCAGCGAATTAAGATTACTCTTAAGATTAAGATTACTCTTTGCACGGGGCTAACTCCATGCGTCTTTGTAAGACAGTTGAAATTTCGAATAAAGCAAGACAAATTTGTTGATTTCACTAATTTCCCAATAACCACAACACTAAGGTACATCAATCAATGAAAACTATGCAGACCTGGCAAAGCCGTTTGTAATGATATTCGAAACACAGTGAGCATGTAATGACCAAGATATTCAACAATGCTTGCCGTATAGCATGGAAGTACTAGCTCCGCTCCTGGCTCCATGACTAACCACTACCTCCTTGAACTGACGTACGCGTGACCCCAAAAAATAAAACGACGGAGGTTACCATAAAGTAATTTTCTGTCACGGTAGCAACCGATGCACGATGGTCAGCTATTAGCCCTACGGCCGGTATGAGTCAAGAATGCTCTGCTATGACTACGCCGTGGCCGTATTATAGCCTTGCTCACAGTCAACTGTGGTCTATTCCGCTCTGCGTCTATGCATCCCATAGACATGTGTACTTATGCCTGAGAAGAAGGCATATGTGCACACGTCTATGGGGCGCATAGACGCAGAGCGGGCACCATTTTACAAGTGATATAGTTACAAACCGATGACATCAAAATCGCCGTCCATAAAACACAGACATGCCGTAACTGCGGCACTGACCAACTAATAAGGTTAAAAAATATAAATTTGCACTTTCTTTGAAACACTGTCACAATTGCTGACTGCCGCTCGCTTACGCTCGCTCCGTTCCGACAATTTGGTCAGCTAACCCCAATTCCTGGCCCCATTGTGTTGCACCCAACACAAAATCAAGCAAATGAATACCATCACTGACTTTTTAGGATTAGGGTTAGTTAGTTCATGGACACTGGAATTCCGTCTCATTCCGAGTACAATATGTCTCCTGTCATGTTTTATTCATCAAAGTTGTTGTCATGTACAAACTGACCCCTACGGCAAAGGCCATATTGACCCCTTTCCAATAGAGCAGTTGCCAAAGATGGTAAACTGTTACCTAACAGAATTCAGAGTTCTTTAAAATGCAACATTACGGGAAGGCTCCATTAACTTAGGAATACCCTACTTTCCTACTTAGTTATCAGAGGATCAATTTCACAGACCTGCCTGTCCTACAATGGCACCAGCTGGGTTAGATAAACATGACAATGGAACATTTACACCCTGAGGGTATTAAAAGTCGTCTTTTTTCACAAGAGGTGGTCAGGCAAAGACCCGGGTTTCAGGTACCATGCAATTTATGCAGTCTTTCCATAATGAATTATAATCGATGACGGCCAAAAAACTTTGTATGTTTTCATTTGCATTACTTCTTCTACAGACCAAAATTTACACCTGTACATAAGTTCAAACTCTGTTATTCATTGTTATAATTTGTCTAGCAATTTGTTTCCTTTATCTTTGCAATCATGCCTCCAAATAATGTTTTTGCCCGGCTGTATTTTGGAAATTTATGAATTCGCGGATTAAAAAAAAACTTCTAAAATGAATTCAAGTTCCGGAAGTGCAAATACAGCTTGGGTCGACACAGTAACAGACATTTGGTGTTTGTAGTCATTGGTCGCGATATTTGTGCTTGCTTTTTAATTTATGTTGACCGGAGTAATGCCAATGCTTTATCGATTTGTACCTCCGGGTTCCAGTATCATTCCGATGAGTGGTAGGGGAGGGGGGCTTATTCTTCGTTGTTGAAGTCTCGTCAGGTCTTTTATTTCACCACTAATCATTGCATTTATTTGTTGATCTTTAAACCTTCGCACACACCTTAAATCAAACATAGCATGCTCCACTATGCACTCCATGCACAAGACCTATCAAAACTATAGAAACCTGAGCAATATAGTTTGAATAGCAAATTTATAAAACTTTCCCAACAACTGTGAGCAGTCTCACTCGTACGCCACTGTTCACAATGACGCATATATATTCTATGTCAGTAATATTAACATGCAGACAATTTTCCAATGATATGAATGGAACGCCCCTCACTTGTGTGTCTGAAGTCACTTGTGTATTATGCAGAGGATTTTCCTAGAATATGAGTGGGGCCCACCTCACCTGTGTGTCTGAAGTCACTTGTGTGTTTGATAAACCTCACTAAGTATGCGTCGCTGTCTCAACGTTTGCCCATTCAATCTCAATGATATGTATCTTTGAATTGTTTGTTGCCTCACTTGTGTGGCGAAGCTCACATGTCTGTGGCAAAACTGAACTCACTCTCGTGTGTTTATTACGCGTACGATGCATATTCATGATACATGTGCGCGTTTAGTCTGTTTAAGGTACGGTAAAGGCTAGAGCGTCAGTTATAAACTTCAATAAAACTATTAAAACATAAAAGTAGTCAACATTCTCTGTGGAATAAAAAAAACTAGACATTTGGGGTCATAGGCATTGCAGAGTTATAGCCCGTTGAAACTTCTGAAAAACTGACCAAATAAGAGGAAGTTGGGGAGTCCTTAGTGTATTAACTATGGTAGAGGTCCCCTAGCTTTTAAAAAAATGTTTGAAAAGGGAAAGTCATTTTTACTGTTTTTCAGGAAAGTTTGACAAGGCAGTGCTTGCATTCAGAATGCGTGACTGCTATTGTAAATGCATTTTAGATTCTTTTAGTGCCAAAGAGGTGTCAAAAGTGAGATTAACCAAAAAGACTGCTCTGTGACTTCAAAAGAGGGGTGCAAATATGGCTTGTTTTCAACATTTTTGACAGAATAACAGTTTTCCTACATAATTTTATACCAATTTAATCCAACTTTGAAATGAGATATGGACATGGAATTTTTACAGCCTATTAACAAGGTTACAGATAAGATTTGTACGGCACAATTTTCCTGTATTTGAAGTATTTTGAAAAATCACATTTTGAAATTTGAAAGAATTTTAATAATTTTTTGATATGTAAACCCATGTAAAATCATGAAAACAAATTTTATTACAAATCTTACAATTAATAGTGTCAACATATTTATAACTAATTTGGTAATATTAATACTATCCAATTATTATTATGTAAAAAAAATATGAAAAATTAAATTTTATATTATTGGTGTCATATTTCAAAATCATGGCTACAAATATACAATTTTTATATTTTTTGGAGAAAGTATTAACTAAGGGAGTTATCCTGAAAATGTGAACTAAATATCTTGATTCTAACACTTGAAACTTGACATTAACTCTGAGAAAAGAATTGGTGCAAAAATAGCCTTTACCGCTGTCTTAACGCATTTGTAAATGACACTCGCAGGCAACGCGTTTTCTTGTATCGTCGCAAACGTTGACAACGTACAGTATTCAGGTGCCAACAACTAAGCTGTTCGAGCATAAAGGTTTTCGTGCAAATTTTTTCAGCGGGCGGGCAAATTTCAAAACTAATCTAGTAATCAACGGGTGGGGAGAAAATATCGATATTTACTGCGGGCGGGCAAGACATTCATTATGTCCAGTGGGTAGGGAGAAATGTTTTGACAGTGCGTACTGGAAAATACGTAGAGAAAGGAAAAATCCGTGGTTGATAGAACTCCTAAGTGTTTGTGTACAAGTTTGTGTGTCCTGTGTTGATATGTATCTTGGGCAGATCTGTTCAGAACTGCAGCTGTCTGCACACAGTCCTTTCACCAATGTATGTATGTCCTGTACTGAATGTATATGTATGTGCCCGTGCATTCTCAAGGATACCAACGTATGTGCAGTGTACGTTATAAATAAAAACGTACGTGGTTGATAGAACTCCTAAGTGTTTGTGTACAAGTTGTGTGTCCTGTGTTGATATGTATCTTGGGCAGATCTGTTCAGAACTGCAGCTGTCTGCACACAGTCCTTTCACCAATGTATGTATGTCCTGTACTGAATGTATATGTATGTGCCCGTGCATTCTCAAGGATACCAACGTATGTGCAGTGTACGCTATAATAAAAACGTACAAATATATATATATATATATATATATATATATATATATATATATATATATATATATATATATATATATATATATATATATATATATATGTACGTATATACATGTAAAAACATGACTATATGTATGTATGTATGTATGTATGTGTGTATGTATGTGTGTATGTATGTATGTATGTATGTGTGTATGTATGTGTGTATGTATGTATGTTGTACGTGCTAAGTATGTGTGTATATGTGTACGTGTGTTTGTGTGTGTACGTATCCATGTAGAAACTATAATGTATGTGTGTACATGTAAATATGTGCGCCTAAACTTATTATTTTAAATTCGGTTCCCCATACATACCATGGTTACCACGCATGTATGATACATCTCCGTGATACATGTAAGTCTGGTTCCCTGACCCTTTCTAACATGACAGCTTTTCCCTACACAGATTTAGACGTGGTGGGTATGGTCTGTTTGGGGGAATCGGCCATACCCACCACGTCTATTAACATTTATGAGTTACTTTTCTTGTTTACGCACACACTCATATCTGTTCCAAATCTAGGGAATGGCTATTACATCAATTTGACAACCCTGCACGTTTGCAGTGAATTAAGATTACACTTTGTAAGACGGTTACGACTGTGAATAAAGCAAGACAAATTTGCTGCTTTCACAAATTTCAATTTAAATACAACACTAATGTTCATCAAACAAGGAAAAATATGTAGACCTAGCATAACCGTTTGTAGCGACATTCGAAACACAGTGAGCATATAATGACCAGGCTATTCCATAATGCTTGATCATAGCGAGTGACTTAAACCATGGAGGAAGAAGAGAACTCCATCGACAAGCTTACATGTGACCGTAAAATAAAACCAAGGAGGTTAAAGCAATTTTGTGTCACGGTATCAACCGATGCACAGTAGTAAGCTATCAGCCTTACAGCCGGTATGAGTCTATCTCTGCATGGCAGGTCTGTGTGTTACCGTCGTTATACGCCTCCCACCACAGGGAGGCTGTATAACGCCGGTAACACACAGCCCTGCCATGCAGAGCTAGTATGAGTGAATAGTGCTTGGCTCCTTTGGCTCGGTTATATTAACCCTTTGAGCGGCGAGTCTATTTTTGTTGCGTTTACAAAATAATCCAAGTCAAATTTTCTCAGATTTTTGCAAAAAATTTGGGGAAAAAACTGTAGCCCATGAAATTTGATGTCCATTTGGTCCAAAATTATCAAACAATTACAAAAAAAATCATGAAAAAAGGTAAAATTTTACACTTAAATTTTGGCGGGAGAAAATTACAGCACTCAAATGGTTAAACCACGCTGTAGCCGTAGTATAGCCCTACCGCATAACACGGACTAGCGTGCGTGCAGACGCCAGAGTTGCCTTCGACACCTTTCTTTTATTGACATGTAGTCTTTGGTCCTGGCAAAATTTGCAGCCACCTAAGTCTGTGTACGATGATTTGTGTTCTTCCACTATGTTATCCCTCCATCGTGGTGGAGGGTAACGTAGTGAAGGGAATATGTACACAGAGGTACACACAGCATCGTACCTATGGTGTATTGGCTGCTTTGACAGTAGCTCATGTTTACTGGAAAAGACCAAGTGAGTAGCCCAACCTGAACTCTCTTACGTAAACGTTTTTCTTTTTCTGAAGAATACCAAAGCATAGACCCTGGAGCGAGAATCTCCTTTAAGAAAATATATGCTCATTCACTCACCCAGTAAAACTACGTGGATGAGGAGCTCATAGAAAGATACCCGGCCCAATATCCAATGAAATACTGAAACTTATCTTTCCGAAACAAATAACAACCGCATACATTCGAAACAAAAACATAAAAGACATATTAGAGAAGGCAAGACTAAACAAACAAACTAACAGCAACGACGTGGTAACAGCGTCTTCAACCAAGCTTTAACAAATTAAAGCATATATTTTCAAAGTAGAGCAAAGTAAATCAAACAAGAACCAAATAAAACCCATAAACTCAAGAGACTGATAGAGGAACTACTTCGGGTTTCGAAACGAAAGCGTCAAAAGAATCACAGCGTATCGGACATAACCGACCCGGCTTCGTTTCGCCATGGCTAATTTCAAACACCAAAAAGTCCATGAAAGGCGCGACATAGGCTTTTCTTTATTATAGATAATATCGTCTAAAATTTCTAAGTTAGAGAGTTTCCAGGAACATGAGACCAAAGTGATCTAATAGGGATAATATTATCGATTTTATCCGATAAAACAGCGTTTTTAGAATTTTCAACCCATCTGCTTCTAATATTAGACTCTAACTTAGATTTTAGACGATATTATCGATTTTATCGGATATTATCCGATAAAACAGCATGTCGGGCATCTGCCTCTCCAACTCGTCTAATATTAGACTCTAACTTAGATTTTAGACGATATTATCGATTTTATCGGATATTATCCGATAAAACAGCATGTCGGGCATCTGCCTCTTCCCAACTCGTCTAATATTAGACTCTAACTTAGATTTTAGACGATATTATCGATTTTATCGGATATTATCCTATAAAACAGCATGTCGGGCATCTGCCTCTTCCCCACTCGTCTATTATTAGACTCTAACTTAGATTTTAGACGATATTATCGATTTTATCGGATATTATTCGATAAAACAGCATGTCGGGCATCTGCCCCTTCCCACTTGTCTAATATTAGACTCTAACTTAGATTTTAGACGATATTATCGATTTTATCGGATATTATCCGATAAAACAGCATGTCGGGCATCTGCCTCTTCCCCACTAGTCTAATATTAGACTCTAACTTAGATTTTAGACGATATTATCGATTTTATCGGATATTATCCGATAAAACAGCATGTCGGGCATCTGCCTCTTCCCCAGTCGTCTAATATTAGACACTAACTTAGATGTTAGTGTCTAATATTAGACGAGTGAGGTATGGCTGATGTCCGACATGCTGTTTTATCGGATATTATCGGATAAAATCGATAATATCGTCTAAAATCTAAGTTAGAGTCTAATATTAGACAGGTAGTGAAGTGGCCAATATATTATCCAATAAAAGAGCATGTCTGGCATCTGCCCCTTCCCAACTCGTCTAATATTAGACTCTAACTTAGATTTTAGACGATATTATCGATTTTATCGGATATTATCCGATAAAACAGCATGTCGGGCATCTGCCTCTTCCCCACTCGTCTAATATTAGACTCTAACTTAGATGTTAGTGTCTAATATTAGACGAGTGAGGTATGGCTGATGCCCGACATGCTGTTTTATCGGATATTATCGGATAAAATCGATAATATCGTCTAAAATCTAAGTTAGAGTCTAATATTAGACAGGTAGTGAAGTGGCCAATATATTATCCAATAAATGAGCATGTCGGGCATCTGCCTCTTCCCCACTTGTCTAATATTAGACTCTACTTAGATTTTAGACGATATTATCGATTTTATTATCCGATAAAACAGCAATGTCGGGCATCTGCCTCTTCCCCACTCGTCTAATATTAGACTCTAACTTAGATTTTAGACGATATTATCGATTTTATCGGATATTATCCGATAAAACAGCATGTCGGGCATCTGCCTCTTCCCCACTCGTCTAATATTAGACTCTAACTTAGATTTTAGACGATATTATCGATTTTATCGGATATTATCCGATAAAACAGCATGTCGGGCATCTGCCTCTTCCCCACTCGTCTAATATTAGACTCTAACTTAGATAACTTAGATAATATTATCCGATAATGCCTATAGTGCCAATGTCGCGGTATCCTCCAAAAAGTCGACACAAAGCACAGTGGATGGCATGAATATTCTACACTTAAATAGTCACTAAACAATTATGCAATCAGACCATACCACAAAACGTTAAACCACACAAATCTTAACATAATATAATAGCCGATTTAACACTCAGTAAATCGATGTGTGGGTATATTATATATATATTATATATATATATATATATATATATAATATATATATATATATATATATATATATATATATATATAATTAGGAATATATGTGTGTGTGTACGTACCCAAGTAGAGACTATGATGTTTGTGTGTTTGTGTAAATGTATGCGCTTATACATTTTAAATATGTAAACTTGTTATTTTACATTCGGCGCCCCATATTTACACAATATCAGTTTCTCTCGAGAGTCTATTTGTCAAAATTTATAAATGATATGTGAGTCTTCAATTTTACCGAGAATCTCATGCGATAGTAGAGTAAAACGAATCTTATGACAAATAGAGTTTAAATTTGGGACATCCATTAAATATTGTAACATTTTCATACAGAAAATTTTATAGGATGCCACTATCGATAGATGATTTATTTTGCTTGCCTTAGGTGGTGTATGTCGCTCATAAAATCTTGAACGATGAGGTTTTCATGAAGTGGTTTTATCTGATCTTTTGATCTATCGTTTCATAAAAAATTCTTTGTATTGATATTTTTTATATTAAAGACGATCCAGAGGTAAAATTTATAATCCATGGCAGTGCCAGTGATAGTGGTAAGACCGTAGAAGGTGACGGTGTGTCATTTGAATGTGACGTCATTGAAGCCAATCCAGCAGAAGTGACTTTCTCATGGTAAAGTCATGACATCATTACCGAAGACAATTGGCTGAACTTTACGAAAGTGTTGCGAGAACATCATGGTGAATACACTTGTGTAGCAAACAACACATTTTGGGATGGTTCAACCGGTACGGGAATGGTCAATGTATCCGTCGATGTTCAGTGTAAGTAACAAGAAAACCTTCAAACGCCATACATATTGTCAACTCAGGTGTACAATCTGTAAACAGAAAACTTTTATATAAATTGACTCAAAGGCTTACTAATTATAGACGATATGGTTTAATTACACTCTGGTGAAAAACGTTCAGGCAATCTTTAATTTCAAGTACTGATTTTGTGAAGTTTTTATTCGATTTTGTTTTCCGCTTTGCCCGTTTATATCAAATGTAAAATTAAAAACCGGATGTGAAATAATGTGCTCACGTGGTTTACAACAGGTTCATTGCATAGTAGTACTCTTCACAGAACAATAAGATATCTGTCAGATCATAATATAAAGCAAGTTTAATCAACTTTATCACAGTACTCTCGGAATTAAATCACTTATTATAAAACTTCGTTTAATATGCAATAGAGCTGTTCATTAACTTGGCACTGCCCAATACTTCATACCACGATTATATATCTATCAGATTAACATCTGTAGCACGTTTCATCAATGCTGTAATTTTGGCGTAATATTACCAATTACAAATTTCATTAATCTGACATTAAACTGGTCCAATAATCATTTCCATTCAAGGTAATATATTACCAGGTCCATGAGATAATTGTGATTTACAAATTTAAGTAGGACCATCCTGAACCACTGATAATTAGTGGTGGTATCAGGTGTCCGGAATGGGTAAGCGTACCCTGCTAGCATGCTACACCAGTCAGGATTGGTCCAAAATTGTATAAAATGTATGAAAAGATACAGGCTTATGATCACTGTAATAAGTCAAACCGGAATGCTGTCGTTAATCATTTGAGTGGACCGATGGTGTCATATTCGGCCACAATGTCGTCATATCGACCGTAGAACTTTTTTAAAGTCCTAACGAGTCTTTTTGTTGTGTATCCTTGTCTCAATAATTTTGATGCCAATGAGCTGTGTCTCAGTTGAAAATCAGTGTAGGAATCACAAGCCCTACAATACCTGAGACGTTGAGACACGTTCACACCATAAGCAGGTGCAGATGGAATATTACTTGACAAGTGTGGATAATTTATGATTTCAAAATCGAAATCATCCCTTTTGTCATACAGCTTAGTGTGTACCCATTAGTACCCACTTGTAGGAACAAATCAAGATTAAATATACAAATGAACTTTTAAACAACTTGACACAGCTCAGTGCTTGGCATGATAATTTAATATCTATCAGATAAATACCTGTAGCGGTTTTCATTAAATTTAGTGCAATAATGTCAGAGTTATATAGCCAGTTACAAAGTGCATTGAATATGCAAATGAGCCTTGATTAACTTCACAATACTAAATGCTTCACAAAACAGTAAAATATATGTCGGATCAGTGTCTACAGTAGATTTCATAAAATTTGATGCTGTTATTTCGGAGTTATATGACTGATTACAAAATTTCATTATATATGTAAATGAGTGATTTATTAATTTGACACTGCACAAAGCTCCTCTGTACAATAAGATATCTATCAAATCAATATTTGTTGCATGTATCATCAAATTTGGTGCAGGAATTTCAGAGTTATATCACTAATTAAAAAAGTTGATTAAATATGCAAATAAGCAATTAATTGACATGACACTCAAAGTGTCGTAATAATGTTTTGAGATTGTCATCTCTGAAAAGTTTCATTCATTGTGTGCAGTAGTTCTTGGTATTTGTCGACACTATCATTACAGTCTCCAGTCTCCGGGCCTACCAGTCACTTAAAAATTGAATGTATAAAATAATTTAACATTAGCGATAACCAGGGGATTTCCTTACATAGTAAACTGTTTCGATAAACGAGCTGTCTGCAGCAATCTTTGAAAATAAGATTTTTAGTTTTTACTATTCTGTCAAATTACCAAAGACTGCCAATTTCTCCGTAGCGTCATCAAAAAGCAGTGTCCTTTGATAAACATAAGCTTTAACCCTTTGCACCCTGACCCCCTGGTACTTTATGACGTCATCAGACATTTATGCCCCAGGGTTCAAAGGGTTAAAATAAAACAGAAAGTGTGTTTCAGTTTGTGTTAAACATAAATCACATATTCACAGATTCGGGCATCAATGATTTACATGCTGAAAACCTGTCCCTTTTAAGAATCCTCACAACATCTTTTATCTCAATGATTTACTATTTTCTAAAAATGTGATATTAATGTTCGTAGTATTATGCAGTTTTTGGTCGCAGAATATCTTACATATATCAAAATTGCGTTTCAATACCATCCCCTAATAGTAGCGACACAGATGAATCATTACTAAGGTATCTTATTTATAAGAGTCACATAAATATCCGTTTCGTTTTTAATTGATCTAAAATTGACATTCTGTCTAACAGCGTTTTTGTAGTTTTGAGATGACAGAGAGTTTGTTCATCACTGCAACATTACGTAATATGAGATATGTGCCTGCTCGGAAAATGTTTTTCCTTTAAATTTATAATTTTTACTGGTCTCATTAAAAATCTGAATTACTGTAATGTTGCAAATGTTCAATTATTATAACCATCAAATAATTACTGTGTCTTTGCAGATTCACCGGAGATTATTATGTTTGATAACGTTACATATGTTATTGAAGGCAAGGAGTTTATCATAGTTTGCAAAGTCAGTGGAAACCCAACACCAGATGTAAAATGGAAGTACAATGGTAATCAGGTCAGTCAGAATGAAACGTTGCAATATGGAGATATCCGACGACATCAAAGTGGTGAATATACTTGTGAAGCCAACAACACGTTTTGGAATAATGAAATAGCGATGGAAGACGAGGCTTTCTACCTTAATGTACAATGTAGGTATTCTTGAGTTTAAAAGACTTCAACAAATAAGAGTGTAGTCAGTTTAGCAATTGATTTAGTCAATGAAAATATGACGAGAAACGTGATCTTTCTGTTTACCTAATGTTGCTTCAAAATCACACTCTTTGATCTCGGCTACTTGCTACAAGTTTTCCTTGTCTCTTTAATTTTTAATCAGATTTATCAACGCTGACGTTCTCCATTATAAATAACTTAATATCTTACGGTACTTCCCTCTCAAATAAAAGATCACGATCGAAGGCACTTTAATGTATCATTAACTCTGCGTAAGGTAGTTTAGTTTTTAATGACTGAATTAAATTGTTGCAACTTCGGTTGCGGTCTCCTACCTACATACGAGTGTAATGTAACACGAATACACAATATGTTCCATGTGACACATACAAACTCTACAGAAGCGACGTGTTCATAATAAAACGCCATAGCAGTAAATACAATATGGCATGCTGTTAAACAGTTGTTATATTCAAATGAGAGCTAAATCTTGCATAGTCATTCTGGTAATATTTTCTCCTTTTCTTTCGATAGATCCACCGACAATCGATGTCACTCAATTGCTCATACGCAAAGAATATGAAAGTGTCACGTTTACATGTGATGCTATAGACGCAAACCCGATGAATACAATGTTCACGTGGCTGTCAATTGATGGGAAAATGACGCCAGGTGCAAAACTAAATTTGTATAACGTTACACGAGACAGAACTGGGGAATACGAATGCATTGGAAATAACACGTACCACAATGGGGAACAGGGAACAGGCAGTAATACAACGTACTTCGATGTCCAATGTAAGTTGAGAGAGAGAGAGAGAGAGAGAGAGAGGGGAGGAAGAGAGAGAGAGAGAGAGAGAGAGAGAGAGAGAGAGAGAGAGAGAGAGGGAGAGAGGGAGGGAGGGAGGGAGGGAGAGTGTGTGTGTGTGTGTGTGTGTGTTGTGTGTGTGTGTGAAGACATGTCGTGATACATGTTAGAAGAACAAATTTTCAGGATGATAGTGCAATTATTGCGTAAAGCAGCTTGACTAAAAACAACAGCTAATGACATATATGGAAATTTAAGGCTTAAACTGTTCTTACAGACGGACCCGAAGTTGTTATACAAGAATCAAACATCAAGATCAAAGAGGGTGCAGGGATGACCCTTACTTGTGAAGTTGATTCTAATCCACCCGTTGACAGCCATAGCTGGACCAATAATGGTTTAACAATCTCTTCGAATTTGAGTTACTCTGTTGAGATGGTGAATCGTAATGACACTGGTGTATACAATTGCACAGCTAAGACAACCTTCTACAATGAAGATGTTGACACTGGATACGACACAACCTACGTCGTCGTTGAGTGTGAGTACATAAAGTTTAATTGATATGATAGTTATATAACAGTCATTCATCTATGTAACAGCCATTCATCATTCATCTATGTTATACACACATACTACAGGGTACAGGGGAAGTCCCATGGGGTGGGGAGGAAGGTGTTTTGTGCAAACGGTTGACCTTATTTGATTTTATTAATTTTGACTGTGATATTTCAAATAAAGAGTTCAACTCTACACCGTCTGACTGCTTTATTATTACCAACAAGTCCTTATCTTCTCGCCAACTTGTGTATACACCACTGTAATGGCTCGAAAACATTACCAACTTGCTAATCCGCTGTCCGCATCAGCGGTTTGAGTGATTGAGTCAACACCACAGCCGTCCCAATAAAATCAATAAGGTAAACCGTTGCACAAAAAACACCTTCCTCCCCACCCCAGGGGACTTTCCCCTGTACAATGTGCACACACACATACACACCACACACATATATATATATAATATATATATATATATATATATATATGTGGTGTGTGTGTGTGTGTGTGTGTGTGTGTGTGTGTGTATATGTGTGTGTGTGAGTGTGTGTGTACTTATTTTCCAGATTTCTTTTTCCTTGACCCGATTGCCAGTGAAAATTTCTTTCTCACAACTGTCAATAGATTTGCCAAATGTTGGCATCGTCGGGCCATCAGCAGCAGCCGAAGAAGGCATAACACGAGTTACGGTTACATGCACAGCGACTGATGGATTACCTGATCCAACTTCCCTTGCACTACTCCACGTCAATGAAACTGTGAACCAGGTCGACAGAATTGAAAATCAGGACGGGGTCACGAATAACACCTTTGACCTCGGGGTCATGCAACGCTGGAACAACGGCAGCTACTATTGTGAAGCAAACTCAAAATTTGTAGACAAAAGTGTAGAAAGTGCAATAAGTACAAAAATACCAATCATTGTTCATTGTGAGTATTAAAAAAATATTCTTGAAATCGGTAATAGGGAGCGACATCGACAATAAACAAAGTAGGTATAAGACTCTGAACAAATTGCCAACCATACGAAGTCATTGACATGCAAATAACACTTTCAATTTAAAGAGTCGTCGCTTTGTATTCGTCCAACTTTGTCGATCAGACTATATATGAATATCCATCAGCTGTAACTGTCCATGACCTTATCTTCTTCGCCTATGTTTTATTTCTATGCCAATACAAAGTCCTGCTGTCCTCCCCGGATCATGATGAAACACCTATGATTAGATTGTCACCATATGATAGCGTACAAAGTGTGAAGAGTAGCCATTAATCAGTTACATTTTAAACTGCTTTCTTAACCTGATTTCACTGGTCAACGGGTAACAATGTTGTCTTTACACGTACGGACTGGGTTATTTGATGTGTATCTGAACATGGTGTAAACTGACAATGACACCGAAAAATAGTGGGAAAATATTAACAAAGTTACCCTGCTGGCCAACTGAAGTGAGACTCAAAACATAAACTATTGTTGTCTTGATTTTTAATGATAAAGAGGTCATGACGCACATATGATGCAGGCAACAAATATAACTGGTAATCGATGTCCAAGGCTGAAAAATGTCAACGGGTATGAAAAGGGTTTTCCATAATAATCAAACTTCATAAAAAACTATGAATTATTTTAAGACAAGAGTAATTACCATTTGCAGTATTTTATAAGAAAGAAAGTAGCGCCGACGATAATGGAATGTACTACATCACAAAGATTGAATTGAAAGAACGAATTAAGAGTAATCTATCGATAGTTTGACAATTCAGCGACCAGTATTTATTTATTGAAATGTTCGTACACCTTCATTATCTTTCCAGACAAACCAAGCATTTCAGGACAGGATAATGAGACAATGGACGTGACAATAGGGTCCCCTGCGAGTCTTATCTGTAGAGCCGATGCCTACCCAGATGCCAACGTAACATGGAAGAAAGATGGCGAGAAATTAAATGTAGAAGAAGACAGTAGTACTTATACCATCGCCAGTGTCGTCGAAGACGATGGAGGCAAGTATATCTGCATTGCTGAAAACTATCTTGGAAAAGATCAACGTGAAATACAGCTCAATGTAATTTTATCACAAGGTGAGCAATTTGCTACTAAGCACACCAGGTGTTTGCCCTATGAATTGATTCCATAAATGTTTTTATTATGACACTATACTATGATTATTTATTTATTTATTTATTTATTTATTTATTTATTTATTTATTTATTTATTTATTTATTTATTTAAGTGGTCTTTTCTCTTCCATTCAAGGACGCACAGACATCCCATTGATAGCCGGTATATCTGCAGGGATACTATTGCTTCTTATTGTCATCATTGTACTTGCTGTAATGATAAAGCGACAGAAAAAACCTGACAAGAAGAAAACTGAAGCATCAGGTTTGTTATTTTCTCAGCATATTATGACATTTTGTGAGATTTCTTCCATATTATATCAGATGAGTGACATTTTAAAAACACTTTTTGTTTGTACTATTCATTTTATTGTTTATTAGTTGTAAAGGTAGCAGTTGAAATGCTATGTCTGGTCTTGTATGAATGTGTTCTAGTCAAGAACTAGTTTGGTCTGCAATTAAACTATGTTTCAATGTTTTCTGCTGTTTTCTTTTCAGAGATGTCGCCTCTACACTTTCAACAGTAAGTGGGAGGAATTTCTGATAACTTAATTTTCCTCACTTGCTCGCAGACAGATATTTGACAAACATAAATATTTTCGAATAAAACCTGAGTGTGATGAAGTGCGCGTACAAATTAGCTAATAGGGAGTGGTTTCTATAATTATAATCTCGAGAATAAATGTATCAGAAAATTTATGAAATTACCGTTTTGATGACAAGTAAATTAAGCAAAATACTATTACTTCTTATGATTTTTTAAGACAGTTGATAGTTTAATGAATCATTGATATGCATCTTTAACGGTATGTTTATCTTCATTTGCCAACAGAACGCCGCAGCCATTAGAAATTCACGAAAATCCAGACGTTGCCAATAACGATACAGGTGACACGGGAAAAAAGCGCAAATCGAATATGTATACAGGTAACCTTGGTAAACTATTCAATTTTTAGCTTAGAGGACAATATTTTAGGTGTCCTTGAGAAATACTTCTGAAGTAACATGTTTCTGCGTCTGTCAACGTATAAAAAGTGTTAATGGTATAATACTTATTTGCATAAGATGTATATTTAACATACTTAAACACAAAGGTTTGCGATCGTCTCAATACCTTGACACAAATAGTAAAAGCCGATTCATGATCTCTAAAACATATTTAGCTAGCGCTGATTTTTTTTCATTTGTTAAGGCAATGTTCGAATATGACGTACATTTTATCATTTTCAGATGCACCTATGTCAACATTCAAGACAGAGAGCGATCAGAATAATGTCGGAGGAGGAGGAGGGAGCGATGACCTTGACGATATTGCAGTGCTGTATGCGCAGCCTAACAGGAAATCGCTACATCAGGTCAGGATATGCTCTTTATCGATTTTCGTTTCCTCCAAGTGGCTAATTTTGAAGTTCCGTATGCATTGCTCATTTCTCTGTCTGTCAATCAAGGTTCTTATGTAATTAGATTTTTACATAAGAAGATGTCAATCAAGGTTCTTATGTAATTAGATTTTTACATAAGACTGGTGTATAAATATAACCGTAAGCCTAATTGTTTGTCATTAAACAGATGATAATTAAAATGTCATTAAATTCATGGATTGCTTTGTAACGAATCTTTAACAATTACATAACGTGTTTTTCTCTTGTTTTGCTGTTATATTTTTTCTTCATTCTGATTTATGTTACTCAGAGTGCTGATTCTGGAAATAAGAACCATGTACCATTTGATGCAGGTGAATACATTTTATTTTATCATGAATCCATATTAATAAGTGGTAGAGTAAATAGAGGCCATAGAGACTTTGTTATTTTTACAATGTACGCAATGTTCATTGAAAAATGTTCATCTTTGTGGTGCATTATCATTTGCCACTTCACTGTTAAAGTAAAACGGTGAGAGTATCTTGGACAAATACGCATGTACGACCAAAGCGTATTGACTGAAATGTCCGATTTTAGACAGTCAATACACGGTGCCTTGGTAACGCAGATATCACGTTAGACTAACACAAGAATTATGAAAGTGTATGGGCCACATATTTACCGTACCGATCACAGTGTACCATGCTCACGGTATCTGCAAGAATTTGTTCTCATGAAAAGATGATAATCTGACATAAATACGGTTCCCTCTGTTTTATTTTTAAACTGCTCCTCGTGAACTCATCATTTATTTTTTGTGTTGTTTTTGTCGCAGAGCCAGGGGAATATGATCCACCACAAGAGCCTCCAAGAAGGGTGAGCTGTTGTTCTTCTGTTTTGAAATCTGTGTAACGTAGCATGTAACATTACCCGCCTGTTCGGAAATCACATCGTGCTGTGCAAAATAATCAAAGTGATACGTCAGTGACCCTGGCAAGTTTTGGCGTTTGACCTGATTGTGTCTCCTTTGAAGTATGCAGAGTGTTGCCAATACGTTTGATAAAGGTGAAGCGTTTAATCGTGAAGCTTTTATTATATTGAATTTTTCCTCAATGAAAATGTATGAAAAAAGGCGGTCTTATATGAGCCTACTTTTCTATATTCAAAGTGGTATGCATTTACGGTCAAACTAAGAGCTACAGCAAACCCTTTGGCTGACCACGATTTTTAAATGACAAGGTGAGACCAAAAGTCTAGTTTACAGAACAAGATTTGCTTTCCCGCAAATATGTCAACTCATTGCATGCAGCCAAAGAAAAAAATATTAAGTAAGCACTTTTTGACTTTTTTGTGACAGTACAAGGAAGACAACAACGTCGAGGGTCTCACCTACGCTGACTTGGATCACGCTCCAGGGTCAGGAGTCACTGCACCCAAGAAACAACCAGAGGGAACGACTGACTATGCAACCGTGGATTTCAGTAGAACGGCCCCACAATGAATGTGACTGTCATTACCAACTTGTAACCTTGAAAAATACCATCGAAGAATCATTTTGATGGTTAACAAACTTGCCGAATTTTGATATATTCGAGCTCAGTACTGAATATTTGACTTTTGTTCTACTAATAATAAACATACCAGCCCTAGTAAGTAGATTTCAGATCACCGATACAACTTATATGTGTCGCACGACGGTGCGTATATTATCATTTATAACACACCACATGCTCATTTCGTGTCGCGATTCGCTAGAATACGTCACGTGACGATAAAATAGATACGTCTAGTCTCAAAAAATGACGTCAGACGGTATTTTTTGAAACGTTATTTCCCTAGGGAAATAGTTTTGGCCAAATTTGGAAAAGTGCCCTGTCACGTGACCGTACTGTCGTCTGCAGCTTTCAAACAATGGCGGTGACTAGAAGATTATTTGCGCCAGGGGTGAGCGACGAGGCTCGCTCTAAAACAGGTAGATTGTCCATTCCAACGGCGTAGGAACTTTAACAGCTCAAAGACCAAAAAGGATTTAAGTGCAATCCTGGATGCTGCTATGTACTTCTGTATCTCGAACCGCTGTGGAAATATCGCCAAGTAAACTTACAATGGATTTCTGAGGTGCAAAATACCAAAGCACAAAAAAACTGTTACATAATACAACATGGGCGTGTGGTGTGTTGTAAAACACCTATGACCTGGTCTTTATACGGGCTATAGCGCCCGTTTATTACCCCTCGTGGCCGTGCGTTACTAGAAACACATCGCTATACGCCTCGGCCTACTGCCTCGGGGAACAGCGATGTGTGCCTGGTAACGCACGGCCCCTCGGGTTAATATACGGGCGATATAGCCCTAACGACCAGGTAATAGGTGTTTATTATATAGGCCATATCATATATATTTACCATCTAGAAATCTGAGCGAGGAAACAACTATTTTATCTTAGCGTAAACAAGGATGAAATAATATTTTAGGTCTGTATATAAAAGCGCAACTACGATTCGGACAACAGGCATTTTGTCCGTCTGAACAGTTTCCTCTTTAAATAAATACCAGGTAGTTCATAACATGTGTCAGAGGGGCCAGGTTTGTTATGACTCTGTAAAGGACAAATGTCACACTTTCCTTTTCGCAAGGTGTGTTGTTTAGGTTACACATGACGCATTCAAAACTTCCATTTCAAAAGACTTACCGAATACCCATGCTACTTCGAAAGATTGGGTCAAACTGTAAGTAAATAATTAACCCCTTTGCCTCAGTTTAAAGCAATGTTTGCGAATTTATGGGTTGGATTAAAGTGAGACAGAATTATAGCTTTAATAGCAGCATCTAGAATTTACAGCATTACAAGGACGCTAAATTCTGATTTCTCTTCAAATCAGTTGTAAGAAAGATTATATCAGGACCAATTACAGTGTAAAGAGCAGCTTACCGATATTCTGAGTATCCTTTCCCCTTTTATTATCCAAAATTCAAAATCAGAGTTGTAAATTATTATTTAAAGAAAAAACAATTTTGTTCAACTCCAATACGAAGAGGGACGTCGTTTGTGACAATTCCAATTAACCTGTTGATTTTTACAGGTTGATAGAGATGCTCGTAGTGCCGTGGAAACCAAATATCTGTTTGGGTTTTTTTTCAATATCAACATTGCTGTTTAGTTACTAATTTACAAGCAAGTAATAATAGGAACTTACGTCAAATTAAACTGCATACAACACATATCAGGGCAATCAAAACATAAACAATCGGGTCTTTGTAATATAGACACAGGTATAAAGTCATGCAAACTTCATTAAGGTTCTTGACACTCTTTAAATCAAAGAGAAGCACAAACTGTGACATGCGTACTGAGAGTAAATATCAACTGTATGATGGAAAGCATTCTCATTTATTTCTGCTTTATTCAAAGGTAGTTGTTTTGATTGATGTTTCATTTGATGTAAGTTGTTTAGATTCATGTTATATGTGATTGTAATTTGACATGTCAGTGTGATATACTGATATATTTTGATCTATATTTTTATGATAAAGAGAATAATGTGAGTTCATTAAAGCAAAATTGCCATTTACGCAGAGAAAATGTTTATTAATGAAATTTTCCCTCCATCCAAAGATGATTTCGGTTTTATTTATTAAAATATTATCATTGATGTGATGATTCAACTAAATCAGTTTCGTATTTGCCCTGTTGTGTTGTTAGATCGTGACACTATAAAAGGTTACGTAAATTTAACATTTCTTCCAAGTGAGAGGTGGAAATTAAAATTAACTCAAGCTGTACCGGCATTTTGTGTACAAGATTGTAAGAGTTTCAAGCTATATTATTAAGGCAAGTCGGAGGGTTTTATATCGCTACTCTATTGAATAACGCTAAAACGCGGGTCTTGTCATCACTGTTTTAACAAAATTCTTCAGCAGAATACACTTTAATGTCATAGGAATGTATCAGCTAAAGTGAATTTTGTAGGTGTAGTCGTGGTCGGATCACTAATGAATATCTCTTAACGTAGACAACGTTTAATATTATTCATGACCACTGCTAGGATAAGTAGTCGTTCGCTGTAGAGTTTGAGGATATGAATGAAGTATATTGCTAGGGACCCACTGTAAATATATTTTAATTTAAACCATGCTTTATACTATTACGAAATCAAGTCACAGCATTCGACTGACATTTCATTTTAGCGATAACAATTGAGTATTCTGGACACTGATTATTTCCTTTCCTTTCGGTTTGGGACTGCTATATTACACCACATGTATACTGGCGTTATTGTTACATCAGTAGATTTGACAAATTCTGTATGACATTCTCCCATCATTCAAAGCGTTGACAATTGACCTCATGCGTCGTCTATTTATGTAACGCATCACTGCAACGGCGGTTGTGTTAATAACTTTAGTGTATATCTGATGTGAATTATTTTTTTTAACTTTATACATGGTCATAATGGTCATCATGTCATTTTGAAAAATCCACAAACAACAATTAATATCTCGACTGTCTGTCTGTCTGTCTGTCTATCTGTCTGTCGGTCTGTCTATCTGTCTGTCTTTGTCTTTCTCTCTCTCTGTTGTTATTGGTGATTTTTTTTTACTAAGATCCTTGTGGTTATCATGATGATGATGATGATGACGATGGTAATGATTTATACTATTATCACTGATGTCGTTTCGTGTTAGTGTAGAAGGAAAAGAGGCCAATGATATAATTCATTCGTTATTTCAAACGATCAGTTAATATCTCTAGTTTGAAACCATCGCCCATGGCATTATTTAGTTTACCAATTTATGAGAACCTTGTCCTTACTCCTGACTGATCTACTGAATATGTTTTAAAGCAAACACACCTTTCAACTTACAAGCTTTAACAAAATAATCCCTTCTAAGCGGAAGAGCGACGCGTCTGCAGAAGATCAGACTTTGCATTGTGATTTATCGCTAGCTGTTGATACAGGGCGCAGTTGAGGTTATATGTAGTTATGCAAATATGCTGGCCCACTTCAAATCATTTTCCAGGTGCCAACAGTCAGCCTGATAAACACGACGCTTTTGCGACGTGAGTGTTCAGTTTAGTTTGCGGAACTAAAATGCAAAAACTAAAATGAGAGTGAACATAGGACATTCTAAATCACTTAAGTGAAGATTTTATAAAAAATCTCTCTTCTATTGATAACAAAATTAGGCAAAATGGTTTTCTCATTTCGGTCTTTTCTGGTCATTAATGTGTAGGAGTTGTAATTTAAACATTTTTGGTGAGGAACTCCATAACTTACATGTATATGACGTTCATGGGCATCGACGTCGTTCTTCCATACAACGAATCGACGTCGAACGTTCCTTGTCTGCGAAGTCGAGCAGTGCCTGCCTGTGATGTTGCGAATTTCATATCGAAAAGTTTGGTGTGGCTGCAATAGTCATAAACCCTTGATGGGTTCAACAATAGATTCAGGCAGGCCTGATAGTGCGAGCAAACAAGCCAAACATCGCTGCTACCAGAGTTCACAAAAGGAGCCTTAGAAAATGCAGTTGGAACTTTCTGAGCAAATGAAAATCGTTGCAACTACTCACCTTTCTTAAGCCTCCACCGGTTCGATTGGAACTCAATGCAGGTCGAATGTGAGGATAGCTACTGCCATACAAAGGAATATTTTGAATTCAAATGCTGTGAAACGTACACAATTCCAATGATCGTCTTTTTCAGTATGGAAGCAATGTCTACCCCTTTCTGAACGAAAGCATTACTCAAAGCATCCACTTCCCCCTTTTTTGGGCCTTCGTGTTATTTTTTCCTAAAATGACTATGACAAATTCTGCACAGGTCAACCAAATGCCAGGCTACATTGTTTATTTTGTATTACCTGTCATCTACATGAAATATATGGTCAGCTTGTTTAAACTGCACCTTGCTTTCAGGTGTGTTTTGGGTTGTTAAAGCGTACTTTGCTGTTGTTTAGCTGGAGCGGGCATACAAAGACGAATACAGTCAATAATCCATTGCTTGTATTCAGCAAGCCTGTACTCGTGTGGATTAAGGTGAATTCACATGTATCAACTGTTGAATCTGTGCAAAGTTGTATCACTGCCATCAAGCAGTGGATGACATCCAATAAACTCCAGTTGAATGACAGTAAAAAGAGGCAATACTCATATCTTCACCAAGAGAAGCTGCCAAATCATCTCTCCCTTTATCCATAATTCTATGCGATTTTGATATAATTTTCGCCCCAGTGTCAAAAACTTAGGAGTCACACTCGACTCTAACATGAATATGTGTGAATATGTTTAGAATATTTGCAAAGCTGCATAATTTCAAATTAGACAAATTAGCTCTATTCATCACTCCTCTCTTTACAGGCTATTCAAACGCTGGTCTCTGTACTTGTTCTGTTCTCGTTCAGATTATTGCAATTGTCTCCTTTCTGGTTGCCCTAAACTGCTTATAGACAAGTTGAAAAGACTGCAAAATGCTCCCGCTCGTCTCGTCTGTAAAGCTAACAAGTACGATCATGTCCAACCCTCTTTGCAAAAATTACACCGGCTGCCTATTAGTTCTCGTATCCACTACAAAGTTGAATCTACTTGCTTCAATTCAGTTATGGGTTACAGGACCGAAATATCTCTTTCTACATCAATACACGAGTCTCCAAAAAGACAACTCCGCTCTTCTTAGATTCTCGACTTCTCAGTATTCCACGAATTCCACAAAGACTTTTGGCGAGAGATCTTTCTCTTATATGGCCCTACATTATGGAACAAACTTCTTTCTGACCTTCTTCGTTTGCCTAGTCTCCAGTCCCGGTGATTCAACATTTTTTCTGATATATTGTTCAGAGATTAGGCGCATTACAAATGTAATTTATCAATATTATTATTATAATTATTATTCTTTAATACAGTCAACTTTTTAATGTTAATTTATCTGATTATGGCGTTTTGATGCAGTGTGAAGGGATTCACTTTCACTGAACTTGGACACGACCTTGCCGGGGACAAGGTCATTACAAATCCACTTGTGAGAGATATCCTAGTTTGGATCAGGAGCCAGGAAATATACAAACTCTGGAATTCTCATGCACAAATGGAAACCTCCGGATGTCTTGGTTGATAACAATTTGGTTATTAAATATCAAAGTGTCGTTCTAGAGTCATACTGTGCTTGAATATTGCGCCTGGCCCGTGAAACCCCCTGGGCTTGTCATTTAAAAGTAAGACCTATCTTAAAATTCTCAGTCACTTTTTTTGGCCTTAATATCAAGCAAGATATGGGCATTTCTGTAAAACTTGTTTAATTGTTGGAAAACCAAATAAGACCATTTCCAAAGGCCTTTGCAGCCAATTCCTGCATTTCAAGAACCATTTAGTAGGATACTCATAGACTGTGTTTGGGCCTTACCAAAAACAAGATCAGGAAAATAGTACATGACAATAATACAGACATCTACTTGGTTCCCAGAAGCCATACCACTGAGATTTTCTCTTTATTTGACCTTCCTTTTACTTTAACAAGTAATAGATCAGATAGGCATTAAACAGTACAGGTCATCCGTCAATCACCCAGAAAGTCAGGATGCGCTCGACAACGATTACGATAAGCTGCTATGATTATAAAATGACAGCGCAGCTGGTACTATAATTTATTAGAATCAGGTTAATTTACGGTTCAGGTTCCGCTATGATTGTGTTTGTTTGTGACAGGGATGCATGGTTATATTGACCAAAGTCGTTGCCTTGCAACCTTTTGGGTGGATTGGTAATGTTCTCTATGTCAAGCAAGTGTGTGTTATTTTTAAATGTAAATGGTCCACATGATGGACGTTATTATCACTAATCTCTCCTTCTAGTATTGAGCACATACCGGCGTTTGACCTTTGTAGGACATCACATTGGGGCTTTAGGGGAAAGTCCCCTCACAGGTGAATGCAAATAACCAACAGTACAACAACTTGGCTTACAATAGAAAGATTGAAATTAAAGAGAATTTTGACCCGATTGCCGTATCCTAAACAATATTGGCCATAGTTTTTTTTTAATGGCACCATTTACAAATGGCATAGCCACAAACTGTTGACGTCAAAATCGCCGTACACAAAAACACAGACGCCCGTAATTGCGGCACTGACTAATTAATAAGGTTAAAATAATATAAATTTGCACTTTCTTCAAATCACTGTCACAATCTCCGACTGCTTAGTTTTTGTATCGGGTGAAGTACAGTGGGGCCAGGAATTGGGTTAGCTGACCAAATTGTCGGAACGGAGCGAGCGAAGCGAGCGGAGTTCCGACAATTTGGTCAGCTAACCCCAATTTCTGGCTCCCACTGTGCTTCACCCGACACAAAATCAAGCAAATGAAGACCATCACAGAGTTCTTAGGGTAAGGGTTAGTTAGTTCATGTGATCGCGGCAATAATTCGTCTCATTCGGGTACAATATGTCCCCACTCACGTTTTATTCATCAAATTTGTTGTCATGTACAAACTGACCCCGACGGCAATGGCCATATTGACCCCTTTTCGAATATAGCCGTTGCCAAAGACGGCACCAAGTTACATAACAGAATTCAGCGTTCATTCAAATGCAAATAATAATCAATATGACGGCCAAAAAATCTTTGTATGTTTCCATTTGCATTACTTCTTCTACAGGCCGAAAATCACACCTGTATATTAGTTCAAACTCTGTTATTGATTGGTTTAATTTTGGTCCACACATTTGTTTTCTTTATCTTCGCGATATGCCTTCCAATAGATTTTTTGCCAGGCTGTATTTTGGAAATTTATGAATACACGGATGTAAACAAAAACAAATCTATATTGAATTCAAGTTCCGGAAGTCCAATATAGCTTGAGTCGACACAGTGACAGACATTTGGTGATTGGAGTCATTGGTCGCGATATTTGTGCTTCCTTTTTAATTTGTGTTGACCGGCGTACGTAATGCCAATGCTTTATCGATTTGTTCCTAAAGATTCCAATATTATTCCGATGAATGGTAGGGGGCCTATTCTTTATTGTCCAAGTCTCCTCAGTTCTCTCATTTCACTGCTAATCATTCTCTTCGTTTTGTGGACCCTCAAACCTTTGCCCACACCAACACCTTGGAAGGCATGTGGATGCATGCCATGCGAAATTGGATTGGCTTCACACATTCAGACTTATTTTCAACTTATCTTTATGAGTTCATTTGGCGGAGGCGTTTCGGCGATAAAGCTAAGGCGCTAGGCGTGCTTGTTCAACGTATTTCAATTCTCTGTCCTTCAAGTTTACAGTCCCCTTCATCGATTCATTGCAACTCTGCACATAACACCATATTATGCCAAATGTTTTGAGACGGTCTAAAAACTAACATCACGCCTACATTGACAACTCACGAGGCCACAGCTGCCGCTGATGTGTGACACTTGGAATGCACAAACCAGACCAAGCTCGTGCTAGTGACAATATATGCACCCTAAATCATTATATTGGCGGCGAATTTCGTTTGCTTCTGTACTTAATTCACTTCGTCAATCGGCGGAATTTTTATAATGTAATTTTCGTGGCATATCCAACGAATTGTTGTTCACGTTTTCATCTACAATAGCAATGAAATATCGCATTGCATACATGTGAGTGACGAACCACTTTTATATAAAAGTGTATCCTGTCAAAAACGGAACACACACCTTTCGTATTGTTAAAAAGGCAGCAAATGACAAATTCAATGATAAATGTCAAACACAAAGTTTTCAACATATAAAACATCCTAAAACAAGTGACAATTTAATACATTAATTGTGCAAATACAACAAATAATATGAAAAATATTCAAAAAATAACAAATCTGCACAACAAACACGACAATGCAGAGAAAAAATAAAGACAGGCAATAAAGAATCAATGAAGAGGCATAAATTCAATAAAAGAAGGAAAATGCGTGAAAGACTTTCAAATCATTACAAGTGGACATTTAAATTCATCAGTTCCTGCTTAGCATTATCATCCTAACGTTTATATGAAACATTGCATCCCTCTCTCGCAACTTGTTCTCGTTGAGTACAGGTTATAGGTAGTGCTTCACATGCTGCAGGTGCTGGGTTCGACCCCCGGTAGCGGTAATAGTTGTTGTGTAAAAAAACGTAACTTAAAAATAACACTTCTCTCCCTTGTCATTAATCAACCGTTGCTTCCACATAGGTATCAGGCTGGCTGAAGAAGACATGGATAGAGTAATAGGATACTGCAAAATGAGGGAAAGGAGTGAAAATAGTAAAAAATTGGGACCCTTCTTTTCAATCATTTCCCCCTAAGTTTCCAAGCCCCCATTCCTAACTCTTACCCCCAAAATAATGTATCGCCCCTTTTAGAACGTAACCTTTGACCTCATTTCCATAAGTACGCACATCTTTGACGTCATCAGTTTGTGGCTATACCACTTGTAAAATGGTGCCTTTTTAATTTATAAGTAGCTACGGATCAGGCAAGTATAGTTTAGTCCCTTTGGCATGTATGATGTAACTCCTGAGTTAACGTTGCAATTGTGTTAGTGATAATTGGCTATACAAGTAAACCCTTCTGTGCAGACGACAGAGTGTCAGCACAAACGCATTGACTGACTTCAATGCACTGAAGAAACATTTATTCCTTTTAGATGTACAGTTCTACAGTCGAACCGGTGACCGTAGTAACTGAGTGCGGTTACCTCTTCTGATAGTCAACAGGTCGTGACAAGAAACACCTTCGCAAGCAGTGTTAGGACAAAACACAGACCGATATTTATTTTAGCAAAAGAGTAAGCAGCACTGTCTCAGTGTGTGTACGGTGTTTCGGTACAAACCTTTCATAAGGAATACAGCTTTCATTTTTTTATTTCTACAATCTTTTAATTAGCGTGTTCTCCTGGCAGTTATGGGAAACAGATCACGGTCTCTCCCTCTTTAATTGTGACTATTATATATAAATTTAGCTTCTGAATGACCACGAAAAACATTCATATTTATTTTGTGGATGGAGCATTACCGTCCATCATACTGTTATCGACAGACTGTGAATAACTATGGCATTTTAAATAGCAAAATTAATTGGTGCCGTTTGACCTGTGTAAGGTAACTCGTTATGTACAGAGTAAACAAATAACTATGAACTACTATATCCTCTGACTGACAGGTAAAACAAGTGCAAATATTGAGCGGGGCGGCAATCATTACCTAGCAAACTTTGGCTTGAGCAAACTTGTAAACTGTCTGTGCAGTTTTTCATGTATTCTTACTTCGTGACCTTTGTTTTATCATGAATTAAGTTTTTATCAATATAAACTGCAAAAGAAAAACTGTCATTATTTTCTAAAATTTTAACTGACGCTCTAGGCATTCTAACCACCTTATCAAAATATGTTTAATAGTTTCTTGAAACACCTAAAGAGGAAGATGATAATTCTTTTTGACGGCGCAAGCAAATTCTGCCAACTATAAGATATTGAGCATGTGTACTTTCTAGCTACCCGTCCCAAAATGTAACTACATCTTCCATAGACAAAAGTGTGCACAAATAATTTGTGCACTTTTATTATCGTTAAAAGGCCTCCGGCCCATATGTTAAGGGGATAAATGGCTTGTATATTACATGTTAATAATGTATAGACTAATAATGTAGAGAGGTATCTATCAGAAGTTTTAAGTAAACTACAACAAAATGTTTCTATTCTTGCAACAACTGCCTTCAAAAATTACAATTTAGAGCTAGTTCCGAAATAAAATTGAAAGAGTCAATTACTTCTGACCTTGGCCACCGTCCTAGCCTGGATACTGTCTTACTTCTTTCACCTGCCCTGTATTTTCATCAACTTTGAAGACAGTCTTTTACGCCATGTTCATCCGTAATATGTAGCTTATCATAACGAATATGGATCTTCGGGGTGTCGTTTTCCTCCATATTGGACTTTCGGAAGGCAAACAGCTTGGAAAGTACATTTGGCATTATTCAAGATAAGTCTTCTCCATGCTGATATTCGTGCCTTTCAATTTATTGGCATTTGACAGAATCTTGACTTTGCCCTTGAACTTTTGTACATTTCGCAAAATCGGTTTCGCCTCTCACAGACAGTTCAATTGGTACTCGGTGAACTCTTTCGAATCCCAACTTATTTTTCAGTACGTGTTTTACCTTTCCTTCTGAGGAGTCCCATGTCTCGTTTGGACCGTCTTGCTCGATACCGTAGAAGACGAGATTGTATCTCCTTACTCTGTTTTTTAATTCGTCATTATCTCTCCTTAGTTTCTGTGTTTTCTTGTTTAATTTCATCAAGGGATTTTTATTGCAACGAGAGAGTCATGATTTGAGTTCAGTTCGGCAACGTTTGAAGAATTTCCTAATAGTTGTTGACGATAGTCGAACGTGTCGTCTTCGATATTGTCCATACATGTTTGTAAATTGCCCAACTTTTGACGTGTACAGGTGTGACTCACCAATAAGTTTATCTAGTTTTCGTTCAGCCCCTGTATGTCAGCCTTTGTCGCTAGTTCAGGTTCTGAGCGTAGTCTTGGTAGTGCAGGGTTACGTTCTACGTTGCTTGCAATAACGAGTAAGCTGACTAGAGAGTGACAGGTGACGTTTGAGAAGTTGAATGACCAACGTGGCAATACCTGGCGACTTCCGTGTCCTTCACTGGTTTCCATAACAAAAACAGCCGATTTTGGCTCTATATTGAGCAAGAACACCACCAATTTTCAGGATATGGAGAGGTTACTGAGTCGAAGATAATGTTGTCAAATGCCTTGAAAGTAGCAATTAAGCCGATTTTTGGAGTATTTTTCTTGAGCGGATCGTTCGAGTGTGTTGCCACTGAGAAAGCTTCGTAAGGCCCCCATCTTCCTTACGTAGTATGTCAAAAACGTGCGCGCAACCTTGCCGTCCTTTACTGCGAAATTTCTAATTATTCAGTGGCATACGTCATTTCAGCTTCCCTTAGATACCTAGTCTATATGTCTGCGGGGAAAAAATATTTGCAACGCAACAAGTTCTTTGACTTGGTGTATTTTGGTGATGTTCTTTCTCTTCATGATCATCATCTCCTAGCGCAGTGTAGGAATAGTGAAAAAAACGTTGAAAACCTTGGGGCAATATCCTCGAAATACGCTTAATCACTGAGACACGAGTCTCGACGTAGAGGATTTGTGTCACCTGTTCCACTCGTTTTCCTTAGGTAGAGTGTCTTATGTGATGGTCGTTCATAAAACCTAAATTTATAGTAGAGAAGTAGCAGGTTTTCCCACTCTCAAACGCAGATGTTAATAGCTTGCCCTGTACACTCCAATGTATTATGATTTTATATTTTAAGACGAAGCACCATATCAGCCACATTTGCCTTCTAATAGTTAAGTTGCACAATAAATAGTGACCCTCAAAAGAAATTCCATAACCCTTCGAAAATGCGTGTGTGAAAAAAATTGCGACCAACCTGTAATTTCTGTCCAATCCCTTCGAGGAGGAATTATAGAAAGTCATGAAGGGAGATCTGAATGTCAACACATTGTGTCTTTGTTAGGGGTCACTTGAAAAAATCTTAGAATCTTTTTTGGGGGGATTTTGGATTCTATCGCCCCTCCCCCTCTTCCAGAAGTGTTTGTGTGTGAAGATTTACTCAAGCAATGGGGGTCATGTTTTTGTTTTATCTTAAAATGGGGTCATCATGTTTTTGGTGCAATGAGTAGGGTTTCATTAGTTTGACTTATGCACAGGAAGAATTTAATTGCTGGGCCGACCCGGCCATAATGACTGAACGCTACCGAAGTAAATTACTATTGGTAACCTTGGTGGTCTTATTTACGGGCCCACGTATGTTAGCCCGTGGAGTTTGCTTCTACCTCTATGGTTAGTCGCTCGCTGCGATTAAGGAGCCAGGAGCGGAGCTAGTACCTCCATGCTGCTCGTCAAGCAGTGTGGAATATCTTGGTCATTACATGCTAGCCTGCATTGTTTTCCGTGTTAGCAGTTACTGTAGTATTTTATTTGAAGGGAAATTTGTGAAACCGACAAATTTGTCTTGCTTTATACGGGATCGTAACTGTCTCACCACAGGGAAGCAAGAACATACAAGTAAACAAAGACATGACATTTTACAAGAAGGTGGACTCTCTCTCTCTCTCTCTCCTCTCTCTCTCTCTCTCTCTCTCTCTCTCTCTCTCTCTCTCTATATATATATATATATATATATCACATGAACTTGTCCGTATCACCACCTGTGTGATGTACAGGAGCACGAATAAGAAATCCATATTAACCCTGTTATATGTCATCAACCGGAACTGTTTTTCTGCATGGTACCGTTCATACATGCACGTCGTGACACAGACAGATTTGTTGTGATCGGTGCCGTGCTGTAATGACGTTTTACAAAAAAGGTGACCGGATAAGTCCAGACATAGAAGCAAAGAAGGCATGTCCAAGAAATTTCGACAAACTATATCTATTCCCAAAAGTCAAATTGGGATACCGTCGATCGTTTTATTTTAATGGCTCAGTCACGTCGCGCCTCGGGTCGAGTCGTAAGTCTCAATGTGGACGTCGTACCTGACGTTTCCGGTTGGCGATTAACCTGGAAATCTACACCTCAACGTAAGTTCATCTGAATAAATGTGTACCGTTTAATCTTCGGTAAAGTGACATAGGAGGTACAAGCATAAAGCTATTCGACTAACAACGATAATATCCTACATAACACAAAAAGTGTCTTAAATTCTCGCCCGGAATCAAACCTGCAGCGAAAACATACTGTAAGGTGCAGTGCAGCGCGGTGGAATCCTATATATTTCATATTTGACTCAGAAAACACTCACAACAGAACAGAGTTTCAGTCACAAGTAATAAAATGAGGATGTAACAACGGGCGAGATATGTGTCTCTGCAAACATCAAAGTCCATTAGACGAAAACATTGACGACGTAAGACCGGGATTGACGAGTTGGCGCCGGCAGAGACGGTGACGGCAGCTCTGTGGCCACAAACATGCAATGTGATAAGATCGTGTGTTAAACTTGTTTTTTTTCGCGGAGCAGCACAAACAAGAAAAGTGGCCGATTGGCTTCAAATAGGCCATACCCACCAAGTCTAAATCTGTATTGGGAAAAGGTATCATGTTCAAGCCGGTTTTATTAGCTCACGCATGTCACACACGAGGACTTACGGTTTCACGATCAGTGTGTGTGGTGTGTGTGGTGTGTGTGTGTCTGTCTGTCTCTCTGTCTCTCTGTCTCTCTCAAAGAGCAAATACAAAATTTTTAAAATACCAATTTCGACACCAGAATACAGGTGAGTATCAGCTAGTGTGTCTGTCTGTCCCTCTCTATCTCTCTGGATACAAGATACCTCAAGAACAGCTGAACAGATTTCAACCAAAGTTCGTAAATAGCTTCAAATATCGAATGGCAAGGACAGATTACGTTTTGGTGGATGTGGCTTGTATATTTCATGCTCATATTTGTATTAAATGATTTTAGAAAAGAACAGACATGAATGGGAACGGCTGCACAAAATTGCGTTAGATTTGCTGCAAATACTGATACAAGCATTATCGGCCCTGAAAGACATAAGGATGTGACATGAAAGTTAATTGTTGATTTGCATACTTTATTAACTTCCCTGATTATACCGTTGTTAAAGATCAGATAAGGTCCAGCAGCCGAAATGGCAGTCTTGCCTGGAGGACGTCTCAGGCCAAAAGAGGATGGTACAAGCCCACACGATGACCTCTTGACCCCCGCCACAGGCGGCGCTGTATGAACGTTTGCAGGAGATAAAATTCCTTACTTTTGTAACTTCTTATATCTGAATTGATTGAATCAAAATTGAAGAAACTTGGTATGTACTTGAAGATACTATGATTTAACATTATTGAAACCGTAAAGCAGTTTGATTTCAGCCAATTCCTAATTTGCATATTTAATGAACTTTCCTTATTGGGGTTATTCAACTTGATTGCCTTGACCAAACTTGACCAAACTTGGTATGTGCATGGAGTATACTACGATAAATCATTATTGCAAGTCATAAAATATTTTTTACTGCAGTCAATTACTAATTTGCATATTTAATGAACTTGCTAATTATATATACATATATATATATATATATATATATATATATATACATATATTATATATATATGTATATATACACACACATACATATATATATATATATATATATATATATATATATATATATATATATATATATATATATATATATATATATATATATATATATATATATATATATATATATATATATATATATATATATATATATATATATATATAAACAGATTACTTCAAATACAAAGTAATGAAATCTATTACTTAAGTTTCATGCATCTTGCAATCCTCAGATAGAGTGAAAGGATTTCTAGCTCGACACTCTTACATATATGATTGGGACGAACCATTCTATTTGTAGGTAGTGTTAAAATTCGATAAATAATATTTGTTTTGGTGGCGACATTTTGAAACCAACTCAGAGCGTTTGTTTAACAGTGTAGATTTGTCAGCATTGATAATGTGCAGCTTTTCTGATATACAAAGATTACATCGCTTGTTCATGTTAGAGTAGCTCAATGCTTTATCAATGATTGACCATGAAATGTCAAAGTCTTGTCCCTTATTTCTTAAGTTCCATACATATTTGATAACTCGGTGTCGTTTTTGTATCTCTCGTTGCAGAACGACTTCATGTGATTAGCGTAGCGCGTCTTGAAGGTGTTATCAGTGAGGCCGATATAAACCCTCTCTCCGTTGTCCTCCGTTGATACGTTGGCCTTGTACACCACGCCTTTGACTTGACAGTTACCCTTCAAGGGGCATGCCGACTTAACCCTGCAATTGCAATCAGCTGGTTGGTCCTTACGCTGTTCTCCGGAGATTACTCTCTTATTGTGCGATTTGATTATACTTGCCATATTCTTCATACAGCTATAACTCACTTTAATTGTGTTTCTGTTGAAGATCTTGTGAAGTTTAGACCCCTTTGGAAAATATTTATCGACAAGTTGGAGAAATTTCCTGCCGATGTTAGTTTCCACGTTCTTGCTGAAAGGGGGGTTGAACCACGTGATATGACGCTTCCTGTCATTGCTTCTCCTCGCTGATTGGTCTTGGCGAATTCAATTTGTTCGGTGTAGCCGCTTGCCTTTAGCGCTGTATTGTATCGCCCTTTATATTTATCAAAGATGCCCTTATCACTAGATATTGTTGAGATGCGTTTGCTTATTGCTTCAGGTATGTGATTAATAATGGTTGGCGGGTGATTAGACTTTCACTCTATCTGAGGATTGCAAGATGCATGAAACTTAAGTAATAGATTTCATTACTTGTATTTGAAGTAATCTGTTTATTTATAACGCTCTGCTTTTTGCATTGAGCACTGTAATTTCCCTCGAGGACATCTGTATACTTCAGTATTACGGGCTCCTAATTTTATTGGTTGAGCACTCTTGTCTACTGGATCTACATCAAGTATGGAGAGAATTAGCTTCGACTACTCTATGAAGAGCATACCAATGCCATCGATCAAAGCCTACATGATACAGTTTATTGCGATGGTTGACAGCTTTTTTGGAAATATTAGGTGGGCTTATATTAACAAGATCAAGAAAGACGATAGTGACGACCAGCGGAATTTTGATGGCAAATATGGTTTTAGATCGAGAAAGCAACCACCGCAGGTCGAAGAGTTGAGACCATTTGAGGAGGCTGTGTTAAATTTGGTGGATAATATCAAATTCAGGAAGGTGAATGACGGCTTCCAAAGAAAACTCAAATCTGACATCCGCGAAATCAAGAAATCAGGGAAGATTTTTGTCCCTGCCGACAAGACACGTAACTTCTACAAGGTTAGTGCTGATTGTTATCAGAAGATGTTACGTGACAACATAACAAAGTCATACAAGTTAGCGAACAACAGCGTTTACAACGAAATTAATAGTGAAGCGAAGGAAATAGCAAGTGAACTCAATATTGCAGAAAGAATGGACACACTCGCTAAGCGCCAGGCCTTCATTACATTAAAAGACCACAAAGACAACTTCATGAACAATCCAACATGTAGACTTATTAACCCGACCAAAAGCGAGATGGGCAAAGTAAGTAAGCAATTACTTGACACAATCAACAATGATATTAGATTACGTACGTGTGTGAACCAATGGAGGAATTCATCAGCTGTCATTGACTGGTTCAAGGGGATACGAGGTAAATCAAAATGTAGATTCATTACATTTGACATTGTCAACTTCTATCCATCTATCTCAGAAGATCTCTTACGTAAATCACTTGATTTTGCGAGAGAATATACTTCAATTTCTGATGAAGTGGTTGATATCATAATGCACTCGAGAAAGACCCTCCTTTTTGACGACATAACACCCTGGATTAAAAGAGAGAATAAGGATTTATTCGATGTGGCGATGGGCAGCTTCGATGGTGCTGAAATATGCGAGCTGGTGGGTCTGTATATACTTAACACACTCGCCAAAAAGTATGATAAGAATCATATCGACTTATACCGGGATGACGGGCTTGGTGTACTCAAAAATATCACGGCCAGCAAGGCGGATAAGATCAGAAAGGAAATCACAAAGATATTTCATGACATTGGCCTGAAAATCACGATCGAGACAAACCAGAAGATTACAAACTTCTTGGATGTGACATTTAATCTGAACGACGGCAAGTTCTACCCGTATCGTAAACCGAACGACCAAACAATGTGTATGTCCATAAGCAGTCTAATCACCCGCCAATCATTATTAATCACATACCTGACGCAATAAGCAAACGCATCTCAACAATATCTAGTGATAAGGGCATCTTTGATAAATATAAAGGGCGATACAATACAGCGCTAAAGGCAAGCGGCTACACCGAACAAATTGAATTCACCAAGACCAACCAATCAGCGAGGAGAAGCAATAACAGGAAGCGTCATATCACGTGGTTCAACCCCCCTTTTAGCAAGAACGTGGAAACAAACATCGGCAGGAAATTTCTCCAACTTGTCGATAAATATTTTCCAAAGGGGTCTAAACTACAATACGCTTCGTAAAACTTCACAAGATCTTCAACAGAAACACAATTAAAGTGAGTTATAGCTGTATGAGGAATATGGCAAGTATAATCAAATCGCACAATAAGAGGGTAATCTCCGGAGAACAGCGTAAGGACCAACCAGCTGATTGCAATTGCAGGGTTAAGTCGGCATGCCCCTAAAGGGTAACTGTCAAGTCAAAGGCGTGATGTACAAGGCCAACGTATCAACGGAGGACAACGGAGAGAGGGTTTATATCGGCCTCACTGATAACACCTTCAAGACGCGCTACGCTAATCACATGAAGTCGTTCTGCAACGAGAGATACAAAAACGACACCGAGTTATCAAAATATGTATAGAACTTAAGAAATAAGGGACAAGACTTTGACATTTCATGGTCAATCATTGATAAAGCATTGAGCTACTCTAACATGAACAAGAGATGTAATCTTTGTATATCAGAAAAGCTGCACATTATCAATGCTGACAAATCTACACTATTAAACAAACGCTCTGAGTTGGTTTCAAAATGTCGCCACCAAAACAAATATTATTTATCGAATTTTAACACTACCTACAAATAGAATGGTTCGTCCCAATCATATATGTAAGAGTGTCGAGCTAGAAATCCTTTCACTCTATCTGAGGATTGCAAGATGCATGAAACTTAAGTAATAGATTTCATTACTTTGTACTTGAAGTAATCTGTTTATTTATAACGCTCTGCTTTTTGCATTGAGCACTGTAATTTCCCTCGAGGACATCTGTATACTTCGATATATATATATATATATATATATTATATATATATATATATATATATATATAATATATATATATATATATATATATATATATATTGCTACGTACATTTGAGATACTATGATCCAGAATTATTGAAAGTCATTTTGGATTTTACCGCACCTATTTGCGAATTTGGCTATTTAAGGAAGTTCCCTGATTAGGGTTATATATTTTGATTTACGTGATCGAAGTTGATGAAACTTGGTATGTATACATGGATAATACTATTACATGGAAGATACTGTAAATTTTTTTCAAATACACAACTTGCTTTACTTGTGTACATATAGACTCTTGATTATTGATATTGATGTACTTGATTAGACTAGGATAGTTTCAAGTGGACATGTGTGCAAGAAATTTGATTTTGAAATTTCACCGAAATGTAGGTTCACTATACATGGTAGTCTATTGAGGAAACTGTGAATGTTTTTTTAATACAAAACTAGCTGAATATTTGTGTTTATAGACGTTTGATAATTCATTTTAAAGTACTTGATTAGACTAGGGAGGTCAAAAGTTGATGTGTGTAAAAGAAATTCGATTTAACAATTTCACCTAAATGATGATTCACTGTACATGGCAGTCTATGAGAAAACTATGAATACTGTTTTTACAATACTAAACTTACTACAGCTGTGCTTTTATAGCTGTTTTATAATTGATGCACATGTACTTGTTTCAAATAGGCTGTTTGATAGTTGGATGCAGGCAACAATTATGATATTGGAATTTCGCATAAGAGCATTTTTTTTTACTTTTCATGATAGCCTACATGTAACTGTTAAATATTTTCGATTTCCCTGACAAAACTTGCTATAGATATCTCTAATATGTAAGTAAATGGGCTAGTCATTGCCCTCAGTGAGCTCGATTTACAAGAACATAAGTCTCAGAGCTGTCAAGGCAAGATCTTCATATTGCAGATAATATACCGGTACTTTTATTTAGATTTATAGTTAAATGACTTCAGAGAATTCAATCATGTGGTCATTTTTATTTTCCAGAATTTTTTAACACTGAAACGGCTTTTTGACGATGCGGATACTTATGAAAATAAAGTGGCACCTCCCCAACCCCCTCTGTGCTGTTTGAAAAATACATGACCGTAAAACAATTTTCTGTCACAGTATCAACCGATGTGCAAAGGTAAGCTATAGCCGTAAGGCCGGTATGAGTCAAGAGTGCTATGACAAAGCCGTAGCCGTATTGTAGCCCTGCCGCACAGAGTGGAGTAGCGTCCGTGCAGACTGACGTCGAGAGTAGCCACCGAGGCCCTTCTTCGTAGACATGTGGTCTTTGGTCCGAGCAAAATTTGCAGTCACCTAAGGTTGTGCACAGACTGAGTGATTTGTGTTCATCCACTATGTTTCCCTCCATTGTGGTGGAGGGTAACGTAATAAACGGAACATGTACACAGAGGTCCACACAGCACCTAGACTTAGTTCAACTCTGTGATTTGTTAATGTTTGAGTGGAGTGAACGCAATGATATGTATTTTGCTTTCACCTGAAACGCGCACGTGAGTGGGGGGGACGCGATAAGTCGGTGTGAACGCTATACAGGGAGTTTCACCGGAATCACAGGTGAATCGGCAGAAATTAATCATTATACTGCGCAGGCTCAAAGGTAACACGATCAGATCGCTGGGAAAACATGCCTGGACTACGGTTTGTACAAAATAGGAGAGACACAAATGAAACTATTTCAAATGATTATATTTTTTTAAATTCACCGACTTTAACCAAGTCTACACAGCACCGTGCATATAGTGCGTTAGACACGTTGACAGTAGTCCATTGTTACTTGAAAAGATCAAGAGTAGCACAGCATGGAATCCTGGAGGCGGTATCTCCTTTAGAAAATATATTCTCACTCACTCACACACGTACTCACTCAGTAAGGCCACCTAAATAAAACTACATGGGTGAGGAGCTCATACAAAGATACCGCCCAAGGTATCCCATCATAATACTCGCATACAAACAAAACAAAAACATAAAGGACACATTAGTGGAGACACAGCTTAAACAAATCAAAGCATAACTATTCTAACAACACTCATATATATTCTAACAACACTGTTAGTCGAGCAAAACAATCAAACAAGAACCGAACAAAACCCATAAAGTCAAGCGACTGATAAAGGAACTACTCTGGGTTCCGAAACGAAAGCGGCAAAAGAATCACAGTGTCTCAGACATAACCGACCCGGCTTCGTTTCGCCATGGCTGATTTCTAGCAATTCTGGCCGACACATAACATATTGCATAGCATGAGAATATACTACACCTGAATAGTCACTGAACAATTACACAATCAGACCATACCACAAAACGTTAAACCACACGACTCCAAACATAATTTAATAGCCGATGTGTGCAGCTGCGTTCCCTTATTTTACTTGCAATGTGTCATGCTTTCCTGTGTTTCGCTAAACTGCTAATGAGACTTTTAATTACTTAGCGATGTTGCTTTCCAAGTCACCTACCCAACCATTTTCAAAAGGTTACCAAGATGGCAAGAACAGCCAATTTAACCAATTAGTTTCAAGAATCTGGGAAAAGATGCTAGAAGCGTGCGATAGATATATTGACGAGATAAACATTGAGAATAGTAGGATTAAGAGACGGTGACTGGTCCAACCTGTTCAGTTTCTGTGTAGGGAAAAGTTGGAATGCAACACACCTTTCTTTTCCTTAAAAAAACTGTGGTCATAAGAAATGTCTTAAATCAAATATGTTTTAATCTAATTTGCGTTCAATTTGTTGATCTTATCATTAGTAAATCTAAATTTATTAACAGTTTAGTGACAATTTTGAGAATAGTGACACTTTAAAAAAGAAGGCCAAATCAAAACAAAACACTTGATGTTTGGCGGTAAACATGTGCAGATCTAAATCTTCATGTATGCGTTGCCAGCCAGAGTTCAAAAGTTTAAGCGTCTCGGCGTCATTTTTATGGAACGCCGATAAATCTGCCTCGGAAAATACGATCTATTTATACGAGAGTGGATTATATCACTCCGGGGTAAAGGTTGAAGGTTAGGTCAAATGAAAACGAATGCACAAGGCATACATTGAGGGCGTATGCGCGATGTGAGTTTAGAAAGTTTAACTCTATCCGACGTCGTGCTTACTTCTTCAAACATCTTTAAGACACACTTCGGCACTTTCTGTTGAACATAAAGCAAAAATGTGCATTTTTTTATTTCTCTGGCGTACAATTTCGTGATGTTTACTGATACAGTCCACAAATTCGACGGAGAGATTCATATTGCATGAGAGCTTATTCCAGAAATGTAGGATTGCCACAACGGCTGTTAGCTGACTCACTACATCAATGAATAGAAACAATAAATAAGCGAACAAAAGAATATCACAAAAACAAAACAAAGTAACCTGGGTTTCAGAGTTTTGCTTGGTGTCCGCTTTTCACAGCGTCAATATTCAATGTTTCTCATTGTTATTGTAGGAAGTATGGAATATTTAGGGAAAATGTCATTTAATTACATTTCATCATTCTAGAATACACGTAGCTAAAATTGTCCTGCTATTCTGAGTTGCTTTAAGTCTTCACGAGATGAAGATAGAAAATTTAATCTAAGAACGAAATCTTCATGCGCTTTTCCCAAACCGGCCCCACCCTCTCCGCGGGGTCTTATTGTTTAAAGTAAGGCGGTCGCCGGAACTGTGCGTGTGCGATTTTCGTATTTACAAACAATGAATTTCATGTATGATCTTTAGGTGTATCACTTCAACATAGCTGCAACATTTCAATTTTACGATATTCATTGTTAGCAAACATGTTTCAACTTTCATCAATCGCCAACGTACCCTAGATACAGTGTTTACATCGGTCGTAGGGGTCCCTGGCAAACCTTTGAGCAGAGTTCCGACGACACCCTCTCTTTAACTCAAGTTGGAAAGAAGAGCATCTCTTTTCGGTTAGCATATTTGATTGTGAGTCTTTTTACTTTACCTATTTTTTTCAAATCGTTATAGTCTTAAACCTATTTTAAAATGGTAATTTTCGTAATGGATGCAGAACGAAGCAATCAGCACCGAATATCGTAGTGGTAGGCAGTTTTGGCCATCATCTAGACATTCGTAAAACATAAATCTGAGGGAAGGAAATTTCACTCGGGCTATGAACAGCGCCCCCAACGAAAATCTCACTTTTAGGAACTTTCCCATGACGCAAAAAAAAATGCATTCTTCCTTGGGCTATGTCACAGTTTGTAGATGCCAACACCCGACTCAGGAATAGCCGAAAGGAGAGAATCTTCTTGCTGGCGATGAAAGAAGACCTAGAAGATTTTTAAAAAGTCGTAGGATAAGATAAAAGAGTTCTTTGTTCCCTGAGAAAAAAAATCTGGGCGTTTTTTCGTGAAAGAATGACGAAGATAGGACCATGCAGCCGGCAGAACTTGGTATTGCCAATATTAGTGTTTGTAGGTAAGTGATCGCCTTTAAATGCTAATAGTAGCGCACGCATATGTGTGAACAGACATACATGATTTCCACCGCCTTGTTACGCTCTTGGAGCTGTTTGTGACAGATCGGGGACGTGATAACGCGTTGAAAAATGTTCCTCAAAACTAACTGTCTAGGCTGAGACCACATCGACATGACAGAATCCCCAGCTCAATCCAACACTCATGCTGTAACCTAAATCGGGGCTCACTACGCCCAATTCTTGCCATCACCTTGTTCACGAGGAAGACACAGTTTCAAATGTAGGCTCGCTTCAATTGCCCTGGGAGAGCCGTTTGCAGCCAGTTTCCTGGTGATCTGATAGTGCTGGGCGGAGTACATCTTCAACGGCCTCAGTGAAATTATCTTGTAGGGAGTAATACGATGTCGATCAATCCTTTGCCTTATTGTACATTTTATTTATGTATTTATTTATTGATGCATTTAATATTTATTTATTTTAATTTATTTACACATTTTACCACCACCTACAACATTAATGGGCCTGTATTTTCATTTCCTTCTTTAGTTCAAACAAAATCGAAGAAAATTATCACTTCAGAAATTTGATTGTAGACATTTATTGTCAGGACCATATTGACTCGGCATGCATCCACGTAATATGCAACTGAAATGTTTTGCATCGAGTTCACTTCATCATGTTTCAGTTTTGATGGAATTATGAAACTTAACACTTGTGGTAGTTTTGGAAAAACAAGCAGACTTTAATTGGGTTCCGTCTATATATCTATTTATCTATATATTTACTTTTCTCTCAGGACTGATAACGTCTTCATTTTCCTTGGCCAAGTTCAAAGAGAGACCTGTTGACACATTGGTTCTAGTGGGCGACGATGCCAGGTTGAACTGCACTTTCGACAGAATGCCCGAACTGAAAGGCTGGGCCAAAGGTCGCCTAAGTAACTCCATATCGATCGAGTATCGTGTAGGGAGTCGTTACGAGGACGATTATGAACTTGACGCCAGCAGTGACGGGAGTGAATACGATCTGATCATCAAGAACGCGACTTTAGAAACTACAAGCACTTATTTCTGTGCCGATGTTTTTGATGCTGACTTTAATTCTGTTGCCCGGGTTTACGCCATAGGTAAGACTTGTGAAATAAAGTGTGCCCTCATCACCGTAATTAATTTCCTATAAGATGTCCGGGGAATATTGGTTGTGTGTCACACTCGTCATATTGTGCACCTGTGAAAACAATGCCACATGATCACCTAGTAAATTTACGTTGCACGGAATAAACGCTGGTACAGGCATGTATTCAAGACATTGGCGTGATCAAGCAGGCAATACTGAGTAAATACCTAACATTTGTACTGATCTTGGTGGATTGTGTTACATACAACTCCATATGATCGCCCGAACCCCGCATAGCTATCACTAAGCCCTGGAGATGGTTTACCGGGTCACTGACCACTGGGGCTTACATCGACAGAATCAAGTAATTGAGTCATCCCACAAAAAATAATATTTCAGATAATTTTTTTCAGGAGATGAGTTATTGTGTATTACCAGGTTAAGGTGGCAAAATTAAACTGAACAACAATTACGGATTGACAATTTTACAAGTACAATTTTTGTAGCGGAAGGGGAAAAGTTTGAACTTTTGGAAACGTGTGTCCCTTTTGGCTTTTAGTTGAACGTCTGCCAAAACTTTTAAAATAAAATTGCACAGCCGCAATCTGACCTTTTTTCTGAGAGATTAAACAGGATGCACAGATAATGTTACAGTTCGATTGCTTGGGATAATCGTTTCTTTACTGAACAAAAATCGAAATGTTTTCGTAAAAGTGTTTCCTTTTATGTCTCTCACGTTTCCTTGAGTTCTCAACAAGCTTGTTGGAATGACCAGTGATGGATCGAGGATCTATTGTTCGTCTCTCAAAATGTGACCAAAAATATTGCAAAATACATCGACGTCGGATTGAAACACATGTACAGCATAGAGCGTCCGTCTATACATTGTCTTTACTTTCTGTGACAGCACGACAAAAACAAAATTTATACCGAATGAATAGAAAAGACACTGTGTATCCGAAACAGAAGAAATACAAGAGTTTAAGGACCAAAGGGCTCTTCTTTGTGTATCACATTAAAATATCTTACAATTTCTAAGAAATATTAAAAATTCTGTCCCGAAACATCACAAACGTTTGCTAGGTACACAGGTTTTTTTATTATTCTTTAATTCGAGAACATGCTCATAAAACCAGAGGAAAAAACATAAACTTAGGGACCGTCTCATATTGTCGCAGAAGTTCAAAAAGCGAAATTTATTCGTTTAGGGGGGAGGGGGTTTGACCTCCATTCAATTAGTGAACTTCACTTTCGCACTTTTATTTTGTGATCACAAGTTTTCGTGTGTTTATTTTGAATAAAGAAAAAAAATGCACACTCGTGCCAACAACTTTGTAACTGTTTCCATCTCGTTCGTTCCCAAACACAATTTACCGATAGTAACTTGTATCCTAACCTTTCATTCATCAAATTATTCAAAGACAAAAAGTATCATTTTAAAATGTGCTAATTATAGGCGTCTACTCTAAACTAGATGTCTTATTCTCACTTGTTATGCACCTGGTCATAGTCGTTTTAATATGATTGAACACGCCTGGGCCCCCATGTCGAAGTTTCCGCCGGAGTGACTCTAGCAATATGTCTACCTGGTGAGGAAAACCACCATGTAAACAGACTGATATAACCGAAGCCCAAATTCGCTGTAAGGAATCAAAGCAAGTGTCTGCGACAACGCTAACGCAATCAAACAGTCAATGTATACTGGAACGGCCAGAACTGGACCGGGTTTCCTATACAAGTGAGGGATATCCGTGTATGGGTAAATCGCCTGAACCGTATGACGATCATGGATTATTCTGATGTTAATGCATTTGCTAGTGCTTGCATTAGGGCATTGCAGACCAAGCCTCGGTTTGTTTAATGTTGTAATGTGGCAAGAGGAATACGTCTTTAGTAGCTATAGCAAAATGCAACATTGTACTCTAAGGCAGACATGAACATTTCGCACTTTTGAAGTTTCGTTTAGGGGGAGGGAGGAGGGGGTTTGATCTAAACGAAGAAATTTCGTTCTTGAACTTCTGCGACAATCTGAGACGGTCCCTTACTCAACAAGAAATTAAAAAAAATTACATATTGGGCAGTGAAATTTCTATTTTTATTCCATAAAGAAATCAGGATGCAACATTCAGGAGAGGATATTCTTGGCTCCCATGGACGACAACATTATGTCGTTTCTTTGTTCATGACAACCGTTATTGTTGAATCTTATATTTTATTTCTCCTTTGTTGCTTTTTTCTCTTCGCCGTTTCGTTCAATCTATCGTCTGTTCGTCTTTATCTGTCCGTGCCCCGCCCACGTCCGGTAGCTGAGGGACCGAGCTGTACTGCCGATCCCGGCTTCGACGTGGTCGCCGAAGAAAACGACACGTTCATCTGCAATATGAGCCTGCCGGAGCGGGCGCCGGGAGACCTGGTCTGGTTCGTCGACGGAGTGGAGATGTCCCGCCAACAGGGGATGATCAACGAGTGGACGACTTCCTTCGACAAAACTCAGAACGGAACTACTGTGAATTGTAGACTGGAGCATTACACTCTGCCGAGAGAAAAGTGGTCGCTGGTCAACTGTGGTGATGATATCGTGGTCAATGTACAATGTAAGCTTCTATATACCATACCTATGTATTATAACAGTATTTTTTCCTTGATGATTATCACTGATCTTGCAGTAAATAAACTGTCATTTCTAAAGAAGAGAAAATAACGATACAAATTTTGTATGTACGAAAAGTAACGATATTTAAGCTTGTATACACCTTGAAAGTGAAAACAAAATTTTGCTCTCAATGAAAATGTCAACATTATCGTATTTATTCAAGCATGAAAATTAGGGGTAACGATGCAATGTTTAGTGCAAGTGAAATAAATTACCTAACATCTTTCCTGAGTAACTGCATGGGAAAATTAACACTTTAATGATATTAATGATACTCTCGCCTTCACCATTATGGAGCACCATCCCCTTGGCGGGTAACAAATCGTGATCTTGCCCCCTGCTGCTGTATAGTGCGTTATTATTTAACTTTTTCGAACAATATTGAAATGTACCCTTGAACCCCCCGCCCCCAAACAACGTGATTCTTGCTTTTCTTCCAGTTTTCTCTACCGGGAAACTCCAATATCCTTTTCTTATTACAAAAATTATCAATCGTCCTCTCCTCACTTCGTGATTTTCTGTACTCTCCAAAAAATCTCTGCAACGACGTTGGATCCTATCCGACAACCCACGCCGCTTGCTCATTACGAAATTACCTGTAGAGCTAAAAGCATAGCGTTCCTCTTGTCGTTGAAAACAAAGAATTGCCCGCACAGCGTCTTTGGCTGGCCCGACTGTAAGAATCGGCAGGGGAAACACTGGTTTCAGGTAACGACTGTCCTTTTCCGCCAACAGATGCTCCCGTAGTACGTATCGTTGAAGGAGACGAAAGCCGGGTGATCGAAGGCAGCACCTACACGGCCCAGTGCGAGATCGTCGAGTACGGCAACCCTATCTCCATCGAGCAGGTCTACTGGACCGGCCCTACGGGCGAAGTTTACCAGCAGGGCGACCCGCTCCTCTCGATCGATAATGTTGACAGGAGAGACAAAGGGGACTACACGTGTGTCATGGCAAACAAGTTCAAGGACGGAAGGGATGGCGTCGGCATGGCAACCATACACGTCGACGTACAGTGTAAGTATTTCATAATTACCCAGCATGCCTAGCGGGTCCAATTAGGAAAGCGGTCAGTTTTACTATACTGTGTGACTTGGTCAGTAAATTAATGTTTAGCTATACATGACTCACCTCATAAATATGTATGCTTGGAAAGTAGCGAGTTTCATAGTGAAACCACTCATATAAATTGAGTTCAACGTATTCATTCGCGGGGTCAATATCTGTGTCTTTGAATGTAATATTCCTTATATTGGTTTCTGATGAGTAGGGATTACTTACGTTTCGTGATTTGACCTGGTAGCATCATCGGGCTGCCATGATATCGATCTAATATTGCCTGAAGACATGTAAGATATCAGAAATCATGTGTATGTCAACAGCGTCATAAAAAGTATTTATATTTTGTACGTGTCAGTATAAACCATTTTGATAGTGCAGCACCGAGTCAAGCTATCTTTCATATTATGCCTACAAAGTCCATTTCATATGTTTTGGTTTTTTTTTGTTTGTTTGGGTTTTTGATACAACATAGGAATTAAAGGACAATTACTAGCAAAGGGTGCTCTATCTCTTATGACAATGTAGGTAAAGTTTGAACGACAACCCCGTCCCCCAAAACATTAAAATATTGCCAAAATTTACGTAAAAATGTTACAAGTAGTGATAATATTACAACATCGTTTTTATCATTTTCTTATGTATCTTATCTTTAAAATTCCAGACACACCACGCGTCTCCATACAAGACTCCAGCAACGCTACCGTCGTGGTAGGCAGTCGCTACGAGGCAGTCTGCCTGCCCGACGCCAATCCCACTGCTGACGTCACATGGGAGTTCACCAGCCAGGATGTCGACGTTGAACTTGACAAGCTTGTAATACAGCGAGTCGACAAACAACACGCATCCGAGTACACCTGCCGGGCGAATAATATTCTGTACACGGGACAAGTTGGCCAGGACACTGAAAGTGTAGAGCTTGACGTTCAATGTGAGTATGTCAACCCCCCCCCCCCCCACCCCAACGGAATTTTCGGAAGCAACCCGACAGTTTTCCCGTTTCATAATACCAGGTGTATTTATAATTTAAGGTAGAACGAGCCTCGGCGATAGAAATTCGAACTTCAACACTTTTTCCCATGATGCTTTTCTGGTCTACCGCTTGTCGGTATTCATTTAAAAGTTCTTGGAGTAGGGCTTCATTTAAATACAGCACATGGCAGTTGGAAAATATACGCCTTTCTTTCTGACGAATACATAAATGAAATTAATATGTCATTGATTAGTCTCGACTTTGGGAGAAAAAATCAGTTATAATAAAATAATCAATCATCAATTATTTCTGATCAATTTGAAACAGATGTTCCTGAGTTGTCCTTGGCGATAACTGGCAACGCCGCCACTTACGGAGCTGTCGTCGAGGGCAACTCCATTTCCGTGGATTGCACCGTCGACTCGGCCAACCCTGAAATCGATTTCCTCACCACTTCGTTTGACGGGGAACGTCGGACAGACTCGCAGAGCGACAGTCACGAATTCGCCCGTATCGACCGCGAAGAGAGCGGAAACTTCACCTGCGTGGCAGAGAATACATTCTGGGACGGTTCAAAGGGAAGGTCATCGGTTGATATTTACATTGACGTACAATGTGAGTCCCTGCATAAAATGATCCGAAACTTATCTACATATGTGCAGGGTATTATATTTCATCGTTTGTAATATCTGTTTCACCATTACTGTCACCATTTAGTTGCTACCTTATAGTAAAATTTAGTATTTACACTATATTGTACTTAATACTATACATACTTTATACTTTATACTATATTTTTTTTTCGTCTTTAACCGTAACAAAATATTGCTACGCGCTCTGGCTGTTTCTATATCGCTCTTATCATTATTATCGCTCTTATAATTATCGTCGTCATCACAGATATCATCAATATCACCATCATCATCATCGTCATCATCATTTGTTGTCATTCTTTCAAAATATTGTCAGTTGTTATCTTTTTCTCAGTACTTTCTATCGTCTTGATGTTTTACTTGTTGCAAAGTGCGCGATACATGCTCTGCTTTAATTAATCGACAAAACGTAAGTCCGTCCTTTCATTTATTTATTTATTTATTTATTTATTTATTTATCTGCCTTTTTGTTTTTAAATAATTTATGTGTTCATCCGCTCACACCTTTATCGTTGCTAATGCAACCCTGATAATTAAAAATAGCAACCTCTGTGACTTTGGACTTGAAAATTTCGCTCTCTTGCTGAATGTACTGGAGCTGCAACTTTGAATAACATTTTCATTATTGCGCATTGTCTCTTCGTACTCTTTAGAGTACGTTGCGAGAAAAAGTACTAACCTTTTAATCACAAAGCATTGCGATCAGCGTGTTATGTTCTCGTTAAAATGTTTTGGATGATAGGATTAAAAGTTCTGCTTGTTAAAACAATATTAGATATTTCACACATATATCAGCAAATGGTCAAAAACTTAGGATTTGTTTCGATTGGAAAGAGAAATTACGTTTTGCAAACAAGAAAACAGTGGAAAACACACCGGCTAATTTTGAAGTAATATTGGGCAACAGTAAAATGTTTATGGTATTAGCAACCAAACATAGCGGAGGGGGTCGGTCGGCAACTTCCCCTTCGTTTGTTTGGTTGTTTATTTACTCTAACCTCCCCTTTCCTCAAAAATGTGACGTATTCAAGTTTCTTTGAAAATGTGATTAAAATGGGTCGAGTCGATGTCCTGGTGAGTCCCTTGCTCAGTAAGTCAAGAAGATTGTCAAACCAAGAGAATGAAAAACGGTGATTGAATTATTTTTCATTCCCTCATCTTGTTACAAGATATTGTATGCAACCAAATTTGCCCTCGCTAGGTTTAAAGCGTGAAATGTCATTCCCACAGATTGGGATGGTGTTACCGTGCAAGACGTAAGTGGCCGTCGAGTCATAGAGGGGCAGACTTACAGCGCCAACTGCACTGTGGCGGCCAACCCTCAGCCGGAAATATTCTGGATTTTCGCGGACGGAACGACGAGCGAGAACCATCACCTTGTCGTGGAGAACGCATCCAGGACGAACGAACAGAGCCGCGAGTTCACGTGCATGGCCAACAATCGTTTCTGGGACGGCACTCCGAACAGTGGTTACGAATTGGTCCAAGTGGATGTCCAGTGTGAGTCAGATTTATTCATTTTGTCAGTACTGTTTAAGGTGGAATTCGCCTCGGGGACAGACAGTCGGACACTCGAATATTCTACAATTATTTCTCATCTGACACGTGTGGGGGTTCATTTTAAAGCTATTGGAAAAATAAAAACTTTTGCCGTCTTAGTTTATCGAAAATCCAAAATTATATTTTCCCCGTAGAGTTGACACAGGAATGGCGGCCATTTTGAATAATCGCAAAATGTTGGGTAGTTTGTTTCGCTATTTCCAAACTTTTAACAGTGACCCACAATTTTTGTATATTTCGATCTGATTTAATAATTTTTTCTCTTTAGTTTTTTTTTGACATTCTGATTACCGTACAGACAAATACAAAGTCTTGCGAAAAATCTGTTCAAAGTTGAAGTGTCTGTCATGCAATTTCTTGAAAGAAGACGACAAAATAAATATGAAATCAGCGAGCTACACGCTCTCTCTTTGCTCAGCTGTGTTTGCGAGTGAGATGTTATAAAACGGCATCACATTTCCAACAAAACAATTTCCATCAATTTTGCTGTATTGGATTTCAGACAGGCCTAGAGTGACTGTCGCTCTCACGCAAGGACACGCCCAGCTGGAGGATAACGCCGTGACGGTCGTGGTAGGCGAAACTGTCTCACTGCGATGCGAAATTATTGAAACGAACCCAGCAGTAGACAGCGTCTTGTGGATTGACCTCTCTGAGCTTACTGATGTGTACACGTTCACTGCCGAGGGACTGCAGAACGAGGGGCAGTACACCTGTCAGGCTAGCAACACCTTCTGGGATGGCACCGTCGGAAGTGACCAGGTGGTTATTTCCGTCGAGGTCCAGTGTAAGTTATCAAAGTGTGGTTTCGCATTTGCTATCATCCGCCGAGTTAACGCATGCGCGAAACGAAAAATTCACCATATGCTGTGGTATGCTGATATAAGGACATACTTTACTACAGACTGTAGTGAGTGTATTAAGATTGTATATACATCAGCGAATAAACGACTAATTGAGTATTGCTGGCAGCTGCAGATTCTGTGAATTTTGCAAAGTAGCAATATCATTAAAAGCGATGATGATGATGATGATGATGATGATATGATATTGATGATGATGATGATGGTGGAGGTGTTGGTGTTGGTGGTAGTGGTGGTGGCTGTTATGGTGGTGGTGGTGTTGATATTATAATGGTGACGATAATTTTATTTTGTTGTGATGAGAATCGTCAAAATGTTATGCAGGAGTCGGGAAAGGAAATAAGTGTTTCCCTTCAAGTCATGAGTAATACAGGGAGGCGTTAAGGGACTGGACACAAATTACAGGGGGGGTGGGCCGGTGTTTTTTGGGGGTGGGTCGCCATTTTTCGCGCAAGCATTTTTGAAGGGTCATAAAATTTTGTGCAAGCCTATGGGGGAGGGTCACCTTTTTTCATGCATCAAAGCTGAAATTGCATGTGCACGTTATGGAATACTGAAAAAAGAAAAAATACCTCCTGGCACTTTCATTTTCTGCCATTACCATTTTCGGCGCGCCCTTCGGGCGCAAATTTGAGGTATAATAAACAATGTATTGATGATCCAAGCAGCCACATTGATTTAAGTTGTCATGATTTCTACTTATTCAACACTATTGTGCATAACTGTCCCCTATAATGACTCTTTCAATAACAATTTGGGAGATTACTTATTTGACATCATTCTCCATTGACAATACATTGGGTATAGGTCGGTGTCAAACGTTCATGTCGCTGTATGTACATTTTTTAATTTTTGAGGACATTGACAGAATACAAACTGTTCAGAATAGTGCATAGTGTCATCAATAACAACTGGAAGCTTCAGGTCGAACAACTTTTGAATAACAATTTAGGATCAGATAACCTATGAGTAATTTGTAGTTTCCTCATAGCCTACAATGTATAGTGAATCAACATTTTGGTGAAATTCCAAAATCAAATTTCTTGCACAACCATGGACTTGAAACCACTCTAGTCTAATCATGAATATTAATACTAATAATTAGGTGTACATAAATGCACAGGTTTACCAAGTTTTGTATTGGAAAAAAATTATTCATAGTTTCATCATAGACTGCCATGTATAGTGAATGGACATTTCAGTGAAATTCCAAAATCAAATTTCTTGCACACCCATTGACTTGAAACTACTCTAGTCTAATCATGAACATTAATACCAATAATCAAGTGTACATAAATGCACAGATTTTCCTATTTTTGTATTGGAAAAAAATTATTCATAGTTTCATCATAGACTGCCATGTATACTGAATCGACATGTAAGTGATATGCCAAAATCAAATTTCTTGCACAACCATTGACTTGAAACCACTCTAGTCTAATCATGAACATTAGTACCAATAATTGAGTGTACATAAATGCACAGATTTACCTATTTTTGTATTGGAAAAAAATTATTCATAGGGTTTCACCATAGACTGCCATGTATAGTGAATCAACATTTCGGTGAAATTCCAAAATCAAATTTCTTGCACACACATGGACTTGTAACCACTCTAGTCTAATCAAGAACATAAATATCAATAATCAAGCATACATAAATACACAGATTTGCCAAGTTTTGTATTTAAAAAAAAAATATTAATAGTTTCTTCATAGACTACAATGTATAATCGATCCACATTTCATGCGAAATTCCAAAAACAAAGTTATTGTACACAGATGCACGTGTTACCACCCTCTTCTAATCAAGCACAATTATGTCAATTATTCAGGGTCATATATACACAAATAGTGCATATTTTTAATTCTGAAATTTTTTTTTACAGTTTTGTCATAGACTCCCATGTATAGTGGATCAACATTTTATGCGAAATTCCAAAAACAAAGTTATTGTACACAGATGCACATTTTACCACCCTCTTCTAATCAAGCACAATTATGTCAATTATTCAGGGTCCTTATATGCACAAATAGTGCAAATTTTTAATTCTGAAAATTTTTTGACAGTTTTGTCATAGACTCCCATGTATAGTTTTGTCATAGACTCCCATGTATAGTGGATCAACATTTTGACAGAAATTCCAAAATCAAATATCTTGTTCACATGTGCACTTGTAAACAACCCATGCTAATCAAGTATATCTATATCAGTTATTAAACATCTGTATATGAACAGATATAGCTAGTTTTATACTGGAAAATACACGTTCGTAGTTTTCTTATAGTCGACTACATGTATAGTGAATCAACATTATCGATAAAATCTAAAAATTACATTGTTTGTACAGGCATGCACTTTTTACCTGCCACTTCAAGCAAAGTACATTTACATGAATAACACACATATGATTTGATATTTTTGGACAACGCGTTATATCGGCCACATTTTGCCTTCCTTTCGGGAGGGCGACTTAAAAAGTATAGCAAGTCAGAAGGGGGTCTTTAACACATTGCGGGTTTTTTTTTGGGGGGTATTGAGTAACAGGGGAGGGTCACTTATTTTCATGCACGGATAAGGGGGAGGGTCACTAATTTTTGTGCATGAACTTTTGAAGGGTCACTATTTTTTACGCAGTGGTTTTTCAAAAAACACCGGCCCACCCCCCCCCTGTAATTTATGTCCAGTCCCTCAACGTTACCAAGAAAAGTTCGACATGTTTGAAAAGCACCTTCGGTGTGGTAAAACGATGACACTTTACACGACCGAGTCATAAAATGATTGGTCACCTTTCCTCAAATCTTGGTTGATGCATATGCACGGCCAATATGCATCCTTTGTTTCTTTCTCCATTAAAATGCCGACAGATCCGCCAAAACTGGAGATCACCGACGACACTGGATTTGTGGAAGTTGAAGGTCGCCCTTACAGTGTCCGATGCAGCGCGGTCGGGAATCCAACGCCGAACGTCCACTGGGAAGGAATTGAGGAACAGACGCCGAGCAGTCAGACGCTCTCCTTCGACAGCGTCACACGGGAAATGAGCCGGGAATACCGTTGCTTGCTTCGAATACGTACTGGGACGACTCGTTGGGTACAAACAGCACTTCATTCCAGCTGGATGTGCAGTGTAAGTCATCTATATTTTGGCCTGAAGTCAGTCACGGGGTAGTCAGGCAATACGTTAACAAGGTGAAGGGTAATCGGAATTGGCTAATGAAAACACGCTCAAGACAAACGAAGTGTTTTTTTCCGAGGGACTGAGTTTGACTGTCAATGGCTAATCATTACTAACGATGCCATGGTTACACACAGCGAATCCATGTGATATGCATTGTTCGAAGTCAACGTTTCAGATGGTCGTTTGAAATAATTACGGTTAAAACGTATTTGCACTTTAAACTTGGACAAAATATAAAACAAATCAGCAAATTTAATGTACTCGTACATTTCGGGAAGCTGAAAACGCTGTGCCGCCGCTGCTCTTTGAGCTTCGAAAAGTTTTTTTTTATTTTGTCAAGGGGAGGTAACGTTGGTTTGTTTGTCAGTGTACGTGCGCTCCCAAGAGAGAAAGTACATTCGAAACAAAGTTAGAAATCAACACTCGATATGTGGACTACAAGATATATAGCAATTCCTGACAAACACAATCATCCCAAATTTCCCACTCAAACAGTTGATTTGATTTGATTTCATTTGATTTGATTTCATTTGATTTAACAATTTATATCCAAAGACAGAAAAAAAACTACTGTAGATAACTGACAGGATCATTTTCCGGGATAACACAAACAAGTTAATAAAATTAAATTATTATGTTTTGACAACAGTGTTCTGCTCTTCATTAGGTTTGAGATATCTTGAAGGACTTTTTAGCGAGTGTAATTTGCTACCCGTAAAAAAGACGTATCAAAAGTAGGATGAAGTGTTCAAAGTGTGTCGACCTACTATAATACATGTATTTGACCGTTAATGATGTAAACCATGGTTTGATTACACTTAATTAAAATACACTCTAACAGAAACTATTTTCCAACGGTACAGATCCGCCCGAAATTTCGGTGCCAGAAACGGTCGCCTGCATTGAAGGCGAAAATGTCAACATTTCGTGTGACGTCATCGCTGCCAACCCGGAGAATGTCAACCTCAAGTGGACCCTGGCGAACGATAATTCCCACGACGACGGTGGACTTCTGAGCATGGCCGACGTGCAGCGGGGCTCAGCGGGAACGTACACTTGTACGGCGACGAATTCCTACTACGACGGTAGTCTTGGCGTTGGAGTGAAGAGGGCTCGGCTTGACGTCCAATGTGAGAGCAAAATTTCAGTTTCATGCAAGTTTAGCTTACGAGATACATGTATGGCATGTGAACTCGAGTCCCGGGACTCGAGTACAACTGAACAACCCCGGCGAGAAACGACGTATTGGTTTACAATCCAGGTCAAAGGTCAACCACAGGCTCACTACAAGTGAAGCAATACGATTCAAATGTATCACTTGCCGTACTCGATGTTTGTTGATTGAATCACGGCGCTAGGCTGGTCATACTTACAGAACCAGCTACAGACCAGAGAATGCCAAAAAATGCTTTGAAGTGAAGTAAAGAAACGGTTACTTTTAAGAAAAACATCACTTTTGCTTTTTGAACGACATTGCAATGGATAAGAACTAGTATGTTGCAATATGTTCTTACTTTGTGTCGTAGGCCTTTACACAATGATATGGATATGATATGATATGATATGATATGATATGATATGATATGATATGATATGATATGATATGATATGATATGATATGATAACAAGCCTACCTAGCTACCTAACTACCTACCAAATCCATATCGATTTTCCGTCTGTCTGTGTTTTACCGCAGACCCTCCGGACGTGAGCTTTCCACAGGATTCCATTCTCTGCAAGGAAGGCGATAACATAACGCTGGAGTGTCACGTGACAGCTAACCCTGTTGCCAACACTGTGAACTTGAGCAAAGACGGTCAGGTGAAATCGCTCGGAGCGGTGTTTGACATCAAGATTGTAAATCGGTCGGACGATGGCCAGTATACATGTACTGCTGTCAACACCTTTTACGATCAGACAGAAGGAGCCGGCAGTAAAGATATCTATGTTACAGTTGAGCGTAAGTACTCATTACAGAATGGGTAGACTTCCTTCATATCGCATTTTAGTCTGTCTACAGCTCCTCTACGGTCAAATTTTATTTCTTTTTTGTCTCCGTTCTGAGAGGCCTTTTTGTCTTTCTTATTTATTTATTTATTTATTTATTTATTTATTTATTTATTTTATTTATTTATTTCATTCATTCATTCATTCATTCATTCATTCATTCATTCATTTATGGAAAGAACTAATCAGGTTATTATAAATGTAATTTCTTTGGCCAACTGTATACTTTTTCTTAATTCGATTAATAGCAACATAAAATATTATCGACCACAAATATTACAATGTTGACAATCCACTGGAAACTTGAACTCTTTAACGAGAATTGCAACCCAAACAAAAGAACATACTGCTTGATATCTCGCTGTTGTGGCTATGGGGCGCTGATTGACGTCAATTTAACCAAGGAAACCACTGGGATGTACACCGATTGATTTAGACCATCACATTAGCCTTAAGAAAGCTTATAGGGCAGTGACAATGTTGATTGCCAAGGAGAGGTTTGAGTTCGAGTGTTCAGATGTTGACCAAGCTATTACAGTGTTGAAGTAATGGGAGGGGAGACCATAGGTAGAAGTACTTTTTATTGTCAATATCACAGTGTGACAATAAAAAGTACTTCTATCCATGTCACATTTTGTAATGAGGGTGTGAAGTACATTCAAGTAATTCCTAAGCATAGGTTTGCATTGCCTTTGTGTGGAGACGTTAATAGAAGCACCAGCTGATCACATAACTCCCCAACCGTCAATCACAGGCGGTCAGGTATCAAACCATATCGTCACAGGATGTACCGATCACACCCGCATTCAATGAACGTAAAAATGTACAAACCGAATCAAGCATTTACTGCAAAACCTGATTTAAGGTTACAGAGTTAGTGTACGCATGACCTTTTAAAGTGACCTTTACTGTAATGTGCTTGTTTATATATGCCAAGTTACTGATTGTATGATTGTTATCGGTATAAACTTTTATTTATCTTTAACTTTTTGTAAAATCGAGTTTTCATCATTTTCCCAGACCTTCCTGACGTAATTGTCGGCGGTCCAGAAGAAGCAATCATGGAATACACTGGGACGACAATGTCGTGTGGAATAATTGGGGGACTTCCCAATCCGTACCAGATAGCTCTCATGAAAATGGGGCAAACGGGGGCAGAGGTCATCGCCATGTCAACCAACACTTCCGGCGTCACTGAGCTCACATATGACGTACCTGCCGCGAAGCGAGAGATGAACGGAACCTATTATTGCAACGTCACCACGCGATTCTATGACCAGAGTGAAAGTTACCAAAGAAGCGACAATATTGACGTCATCGTTCAATGTGAGTTATTCTCGAACCAAGGATCAAAATATTTAATTTCTGCGCTTTCTTGCGTTCTTGACTTCTTGGTCTTTGGCCAGAGGGTCCATATATCTTTCTTTCATGAATTTGACTTTGTTTGTGTACCGGTTATTTACCGTCTGTTCTGTGCTGTTTTGTGTTTATGTTTACAACTATTGTATTACGAATTCTGACCTAGTGTTATCTGATCATGGATTGGTATGATTGTGATTATTTTTCTATCTGCTTTTCCGTCTTTAACATCCTCGCAAGTGTGCGTTTGCGTGTGAGGCAAGCTGTCAACGCCTTATGATATTTGGACTAAATATTACATGTAGGAGTTGTAACACTTTGGCGCGTTTCTTTAAGAAGCAACCTATAAAAAGTTCTTGATGTTGGCAGCGTGATGGTAAATTTTAGTTTATTTGTGCAGTTATGTGCAACACGAGCGGGAATACCATCGAAGTCCACTGCTTTCCATCACTTTCACAGAACAAATTAAACTGTTAATAAATCGCATCCCTCCCTATCTTTGGAAAGAGCGTTTAAAATTTTTGTTCGCGACGATAAAATAATAACATACGGTGAATTCTGCTTGGTGTTTGAGAGGGTAATTCCGATTTGTACCTGTACCTCACAACTAAAACTGACTGCATATCTTAGATCCCCCAGAACTTGTTGACATCACCGAGTCGAGCATCGACGTCAAACTGGGCGAGCGAGCTGAGCTGACCTGCGTGGTCGATGCCTACCCCGTGGCCGAAGTGGTCTGGACGGACGCCAACGGCGACGTGGTCGAGTCGGAGGAGACCGTGGAGGGGACCGTCCTGACCAGCAAAATCATCCTGGACAAAGTGGACAAGAAAACGCTGGGAAGCTACCACTGTAACTTCGCAAACGACATCAGCAACGGAACTGCTCATGAAAAGAGATTAGGAAAAATTACCAGTGAGTAATATTTAAAATCTTTCAAAATGTTTTATCATGTCGTTTGCTTATAAATAATAATACAAATTACTTCAAGTACAAAGTAATGATATCTGTTACTTAAGTTCCATGCATCCTGCAATCTTCAGACAGAAGTGAAAGTATCTTAGCTCAACAGTCTCATATAAATGATCGGGATGTACCAAATATATATATATAATATATATATATATATATATATATATATATATATATATATATATATATATATATATATATATATAATATATATATATTATATATATATATATATTGGGTGTATTGGGGGTTTACTGGAACGAAGCTTTGACCGAATATCGGCGACGCTAGCAGGGACCATGAGGGTGTTTTGGTATAGGTTCAAACATAGTATAAAGCAAGAAAAAGTTGTTTCTAAATGATTAACAAGTTGGTATTCATAAATACTTTATATATTTGTTAATTTATTTTTTAATTTACATATATGATAACTCAAAGAAAAATTACAAAATTTCATTGACAGCTCCTGGCTCTATGGAATGGTTTATAGACACTGGTATCATCTACGCTATCATCGTTGGCGTCATCATCTTAATATTGATAATTATCCTGATAGTTTGCTGCTGTACACGTAAATCAGACAAAGAGAAAGAGATGTCTGTCTCAGGTCAGTACTTGTGGATCAGACAATGGTGTGTGTGTGAGAGAGAGAGAGAGAGAGAGAGAGAGAGAGAGAGAGAGAGAGAGGTGCAAATACTGACAGGCAGAGACAGAGACAGACAAAAATACAAAAAGACAGATAGAGTTACTGACAGACAGACAGACAGGCATCAGGACGGACGGACGGACGGACGAACAAACAAACAGAGACAAATTGACTGACAGACAAACAGAAACGCCGGGACAGAAACGGATTAATAACGGCGGTGCTTGTGATGATGGCAATTATGATTAAATGGTAGTTGCTGGTTCTGGTGGCGATAAAGCAGCGTTTCGTGAAACACTTTACAGCAAACGTAATGTACGCCCCGACCGTTAAAGTAAACACACACTGCACACGGTTCAAATTTATACGTTGCCATGTTGCTAGAGCGGCGCTCACAGCGGGAACCACCAAAACTCTACACGGAGAACTATTTATTTTCTATTTCAGATCTTGCAGCATTGAAACGTCCACCAGCGTAAGTTTTATAATGTAACGTCTACATTGTTATTTCACCTCCAAACATCTTGAACATTGACATCTAAACCCTCTGTGCAGGGTAAAATAATTCTTGATAGGGAACTTTGAAACAAACAAATATTGGATTAAGCTGTTCATCTACAACAGGCGAGCGGGTCTTTTCAGTGTCCAATCAACGAAATTAGATGCATCTCGATATAGCCGAAGCGTAAGGTCGGACCTTCGCGACTGTTCACAACAATTTACTGCCGCGACAGTTGAAAACAGACACTGGTAAACCAAGGTTACGGCTGTATGCGCCTCGAAATTGCAAGACTTAAGCTTTTGCTCAAAATCTCCTCAAGTAATATTTCAACCACTTTATTTCAAAATCGATTATGAAAATCGGGATCACCGTGCAAATTTTGGTAATAGAGCAACAAATTGCCCAAGATTTACCGATATTGGGCATTCAAAATGGCCGCCTTCACTATGTTAAATCTTTGGAGAACATAGAATGATTTGGAGAAAAAATAGAATAGATTCTGATTTTCGAAAAACTAAGGCGTTGAAAAGTTTCTTTACGCCAAGAGTTTTAAAATGAACCCCCACAAGTGGTGGATCAGATAAAAATTGAAAAAGTGAGATTCGGAATATCTGTCCCTACCATAAGCGATGATTGACTTTAACACATCCTAATGTGTGTTTCAGGGACGTGACGTCAAAGGAAGGGACTGAGAATCTCGGCATGGTTCGAACCGCTCCAGACGGTACGGTGAATAGAAAAGGTAGCAGGAATGGTAAGTAAAAATCCATTTAAAGGCTTTATTGCCAAGACAGATTTTCACAGCAGCAGGTTTCATTTTGTTGTATTGTCTTATTAGAATTACTCAGTTTAGACCGAGTGGTCGTCTGTCTTGCCAAATTTAAGTTGCTTAATTGTTTTCTTTCATTTCCCCTTTTTTTGCTAGAGTCCTCTAGGCAAGCTGAAAATTGCACTTCAAATTTGTAGCACGTAATTCAGACTTCAAAAATTCCTACCCCATGCTTTAAAAAAAAAAACCGGTTTGGCATCCAGTTTTGCCATCGCTTTCACGAGCTTGTCTCTTTAACAGAAACACCTTCCCTACCGCCTGTTTGAGAATTATAGTTCACGCGACGTCATTTCGCGTAACACGTCCCGTACGCCATCTATATGTGTATTTTAGGACACTACGAAAAATGGCTCGTTACTGTTCAAGAATAACATACTAATACATGGAGTACTGATAAATTTAAAATTTCGAGACCACAAAGAGCCAAGAAAGAGAATACAACAATTTTCACGGAGTAAAAATGTATAAAACCAATATACCAAGTGCACCGTTTCCACTCCAACGCTTTAAAAATTGAGATATTTATTGAACTAAGTAACGCATGTAATTGGATTCGAGTTGGAAAGTAATATCATCGGCAGGGACGCGTTGAACGTGATGGAACGCAAGGGATCTCCATTACAACCTAACACAAAGTAATTTGTTCATAACGCAGACAGTGCAGTAATGTGGTTAATAATAGTGTTAAGGCCTAATGGGAAAATTGTCATAACATGTCGGATAAATTCTTGAGTATTGAATTCGATCTTGACGGTCATGTCGTCACGTTAGCGCACAATACAAGACTTTGCTATCAACCTCATCCATTCTAGCTGTACGATTGAACTCTACAAGCGTAATATTACAGAGTTATTGAACCCTAGTGTCTCGACTCACATTCTATATCTCCGCTCAATATCACATTTTAAAAAGCACAGGCAAAGAAACTCTTCAAACTAGCTGACAAGAAAATTAGCAGTGTTTTGCGGGAAAAAATTCCAATCATTATTCAAAAGTACATGCATATCATAGCTCTCAGAACGCCCCCCCCCCTACTCTGTGATCAAATTAAAAATACATCATTACTTTCACTAGCATAAGGCCTAAACGATATCCAACGATTTTTACAATATCATTTCTCCTTAGAAACCAGCCTGACGACTTTCAGACCACAGACAAGAGAAGACATCGACCGAGCAGAGAGAATGAGGAAACTATCAGATGACGTTTAGTGAAAGCTAAAATACCCTTTCAATCCTAGTGACTCAAGGTTGATATACTCGCGGCGGAGTGTCAGTAGTCAGAGGTATAATTTATTCGACCACCAACTGTTAATCAAGGGTCTGATTTCGTCTATCTATTTAGGGGAGCTAAATCGTGTGATTAGATTAATTTATAAATAGCTGGTTTACTCAGAGCCCGTTTGCTTGTATCGCCTGAGGAAGTCATGCGGGTATTCGCCGACATGGGAGATGAAAATGTAGTGACTTCAACATTAATTGATGTAAATAGCCATTGTGACTAATGTGTAGCAAAGTAATAGAAATGGCATTTGTATTAAAATTTTTCTTTCCAAGAGCGGAAGTATGAAACAGGCCGACTACGTCAAAATAATTCAATTCAAAGATCTACTTGCTGTAAATTTTGATGTGTTCTGTGGTATTTTTCCTGGCTGTAAGTCTGTTTTCTTGTTGTCCTAAAGCAATGCGGACATTTATGGCTTTTTTTTTTATCAAATGAATGCTGCCTGTATATGTGTATTGTATATTTGAAGACAGCTAAATTTTTCTTAAGGGCTAGAATCATTTAATCAACAATAACACTGCGCATTTTGTTAAATCCCTATCTTTCCTGGTTTTAGGAAAGAAAACCCTTGACAAACGTCACTAAAAGTTGCAGCTAGTACCTCTGTGATATTTCTCTTAACGCTTAACGACACACTCACTGATTTACGAATGGAGGCAGTATTTTCACACCGTATTTAACATACCTAATATGCTGTTGTTCACCGATTTTAATCTCAGATAATTGCATTAAGTCCATTTAATGTGACATTGTTCTAATTATGTTAAATTGCTTCAATTTTATTGGAATGAAAATCATTTCAAATTCATATCAAAGGTGAATAATTGGCAATAAAATAATTTCAACTCTTTTCATGTATTTTTACAATTTAAATATAAAAATCAGGAATACACTTTGTTCCGCGTATTAGAGCGACGGTAAAATTATCTGCTAGCTCTTGTTATGTCTGTCACCTTCATAATATGAATTAGGCAAATATTATGGACTTCGTATTGTCGTTCAAAAAAGCTAAACTTTTTTTCACAAAATCTCCTGATTGACGAAACAATGTCTATGGCCTAAAGTCGGCAGACGCGAATTACACAGATTTCCATTTTTTATGGGTCATTCTTTAATTTGTTTGTACTTCCAAAGGCATGGGTATAGTTATTAAATAAAGTGATATTTATTGTAAAATTAGCATAATTGATTAGATTACTAATTGATCAGTTGAGATTTTAACTGTTGTACAATTAATTATGACTGTTTTTTGTAATAAATTAATTGTGACAAAAGTTGTATCTTCAGTTGTGGGCAACGGTGATAGCTTTTGTTTGGTTTATCACGTTTTATTAACTTGCCTCCGCTTTGAACACATAATGCTGTAAGACTTTCACTTCGCATTGTTATTTTATAAGATTAAACGGAGCCTGAAGCAAAACTATTTTGACAAAAATTAGGTCGTGTTTAAAATACAAATTATGCGGTAGCCGTTATCATAGGCGGTCGGCTACATTTTAAAAATGGCAACTGGTTAGAGCAAATCTAAAACGACATTGTTGGTTTTGTAGATATGACATGATAAGCTCAAGTGTTCTCTGGAAGTTCAACAACAAAAATATATACCTTTGTACATTTTCCTCACATTTCATGTAGTCATTGATTTCATGCAAATGACATTTCCAACCCGACCAATCACAATGTCTGAGAAAAAAATCTAAAAACATTCTTCCTCGGTAATAATAGCGATGATGCTGATGACGTGAACTTCAAGACTTGCTGTTGGCACATGAACTTTTCTTCACATGCGCGTTTTTATCATACCAACCGTTCAGGCACAGCGGCGTATCAAAACTTGACACATTGATAAATATAGAATTTCATTTCGCGAAATGAATTCTACTGGACTTTGCGTGTTTTTCATTCTTGGCGAATCCAGGGCAGCATTGGGTGGGTCCCTGAACAAACAGGTCCACCGAAATGTTATACTGTGGAATATGGTTTCAGATATTTTCTGCAACCGATTGAACTCTCCTTGAACGACTTGCAATCCGAGTCTGTCTCGTAGTCCGAGCTTAATATCAAGTATTGCGCCACCTACGGTCTGCAATAGATGATGCAGCACTATCGATGTGGTGAAATATTTATGTAAGATTGCGTTTATTTTAACTTATTCTGGTTGTCTTCGTGTATTTACAGTCTACATTTAAGGATCATCAATATTGATAAGCTGCAGAGCGTTAGAGGCAAAACGGTATACAGCAATACAGTTAAAAGCGCTAGAGCACTGTCAGAAGATAGTGAGTTCAACTTGAACTTGGTGTTACACCTTGGGCAAGGCACTTTAACTTAAACAACTCCTTCTAATCATTACATGAATAACTGACTCAGTAATTTTATAGACATCGAATGGACAGCAGCATCGCTTGATTACCAAATATCGGGATCACAGGGAACAAGCCATATGATAAATGGACCAGAATTTGCAAATATCTGCGAATGCCTGCATGGAGTACGCATCATGTGACTAAAAATGACTCTGAAGTAAAATATCTGAAAACTTACGATTGAACTTTAAATTGACAAGAATGGAAACAACGACCTTACGTATGAAGTTGCAGAATGCACCAAGGCTCATTTTCTGAGGCTGAAAGCCCCTCTCAATATCATGAGTAGAGTGAAATTGGTATCCCGTTGTAAATTGCCGCAGTGCCTGGCCTTCGCGACGTTGTCAATCATATTTGGCTCATAGGGTCCCTCGGACGTTAACCTAAACTCAACAATTAACCGTCCTTGTGACTTTGGTGGCGAAATAATTCGATGTTATGCGAAGTTCATTGACCGGATATTTTGTCCACATTCACAAAAGAGGGGTCAGCAGCTTTCCCCCTCCTCCAATAGAAATTGTGAAAGGGACATCGTCTTCAAACGAATTAACAAGACGTTGCGCAGTTCCATCAAAACTTTTCTTTTTTTCTTTTTCACTTTTTAATTGAAGCAAAACTTTCACCATACAAAACCTTTGAGATAATGCGCGGCCTCAGTCTGATTAAACGAGGAATTGAAGTCACGCTGAAGCATACCAATGTGAGGGAATTCGCATTCATACCTGAAATACAATAACCTTCTGACGGCGCTGAGCTAGTTTTGATCACACCGTATCATATTGCGGACTGTTATCGCTTACCGTCGTGTGGTCTGGATTCGAAATATAGAGTATACCATGTCCCGGATGGAAGCGTGAAGACACTTCTCGCGAGAAGAGTAAATAGGCGTTTCAATTTAATAAATTTAACGTTAATTTGATTAATTATTGCCTGTCAATATTACGGACCATGGTGTGTCGATTGAATGATGCTGCAGTAGAGGTTGGATGAGTACATCTTCAATTTCACCATCAAGTCGAACAGAAAATAAAAAAGCGGTGAAAAAAATTCTGGTATCTACCGGAAATATATGTCGTTATAATTGGTGAACTTCTGCTATCGTCAGCCGCCAATCATCATGAAGGATACGGCCGGAAGTGTGATATGTAAATTAACACATATATTTCATACATGATAAACATAATTAACTGTGTTTACGCTGGACTTTGGAGAAGGAATTTCCTGATATAATAAAAACCACCGAACAAACACTAAACCCTTACAAAGCAAAACAGTACCTTTCAAGTCATTTGCACATTTTATTTAGGTGACATTTCCACACTTATCTCTCACATGGTGAACACAGAATAAAGAAGCTAAAGAATTTTGCATTAAGTTTCCCTTACTTATTTTGACGTCAACCTAGAAGCCTTAAGCTATTCATTGAGGCACTAAGGTAATTCCTCTCTGCAGAGCTCACTCGGTACTAGAAAAGATCAAACTTAGATACAACCCTGAGCCGAACACGAGGTTTATTATGAAATAATCGTTTATTCGGAATGCGCTGCATATATTGAAAAAGCCCATGATACCAATTTCACACAAATCCCAAACGATAAGCCATTCAAGATTGTTAGACCTGGTATTGAGCACTTTCAGGCCTACACAGATAGCGAACATTCTTCTTGTTGCATTCTTTGCGGTAAACCAAACGATGCCCTCAACGGCCACAAGCCGCACGGCCGCTGGGAACCGCAGTGACGTCGTAACCTGAGTACGAAACCAGCCATATCATTATCAAAACCAACTGAAGAGTCGCATTCAATATAGCATGGTGCTAAAATAATTTTACATTATATGACCCCCCTTTAAATTACCAGCCAATGACAAAATACGAAATATTGATAATATAACTTATGGTATAACATTTCTCTTACAAAATAAAGTAGCAAATCAAGACCATATTCAAATTCTCTCCACACATACATAGATGTACAACATTCTATTCTTAGATGATATTTACGAAACCATTTTAAATTATTAACCCACTGACATACTCTCGTTGCTTCGCTGTTATTACTAATGATGGTACCCCACCCATTGTAAGTTTCGAGCATTCTTTCCCATGTGTTCATTCTTGTGACCCGGGGCAGATTTGTTTCTCTGTCAAGCAAATAGGCCAGTACAAGCACAACGGTGAATATTTTCATCAATTGAATTTTTCTTTCATTGAAATGCGTGTCCTGCTGTCTGGCATTTTGCAAAGTTTCGTTGTGTCACATCACTGTCAGCATACCAACGTGATAAAGTGACAAATACGGTACAATTCAAAACGACAAAATCCATCGAGCGTTTTGTTTTTTTTTTGTCGGGATGCCGACAACTCCACGTTTCTCTGGATCTTGTCTTCCCAGGTTAATGTTCTTCGTAAGAGGCAAGCGTTTTTTAACGTAAAAACAATCGACTGACGTTCAGCAAACGAAATTTCTGACTTGGGAGACCACATATAAACAGGAAATTCGAAGCCAGCGCGGCACAGTGAGTGGTATGGCCTTCTCTGACATAAGCCACAACAAGAATAATTTGAGTTTCCAGTCTCACAAAGTGCTCTCGTATTACATCCCCGTTCAGTTAGATCTCTGTGCATATATTGTATCGGTCTTCATCTTGCTCGTCGTCTTCGCCCATCCCGGCTATCAATGCAGACAGAATAGCCTCTGCAAAGAAGGGCGAAAGAGAGGTCGAGAAAATACGTGATTGTCAATACACACACCGGTAAGGGGAATTCTTGACCCCTTTTTCATTCCAAAGATGAATATGAAAACAGGAGCGTTTAAATTTGAAATAATCTATAATGTGGTTGTTGGTGTGTATTTTTGACCTTTGATCACGTACAGTAGTTTGTTAGTTATTTGGTATCGAAGGAGAGAAAGGGAGGGAGGGAGGGGGTCAAGGGAGGAAGAGAATAAGAGGGACGAGGATAGAGGGGCGATTGAGGGAGGGAGAAAGGCAGACAGAGATATGCGAAAGCGAATTGTCACAGGGAGGGATAGACATAGGTAGGTGAACAGATATATTGAAAAACGGAGATAAGATCCATGGACAGATAATGACATGTAGGAGAGAGAGAGAGAGAGAGAGAGAGAGAGAGAGAGAGAGAGAGAGAGAGAGAGAGAGAGAGAGAGAGATTCATCAATATGACTCTGAAAACATCGTCGGAATGTAAATTATTAAATGACACAAAAATAGCCAACATATTTCTCAACGCTGTGGCTTATTCTATATCTGCACGCTGACTTCATTTTAAAATAGTATACTCGAAGCAAGGGTGTCACTGCATTAGCTAGATAGTTAATAATAGGGGAGCAGTAATATGGAGCTGAAGTTGACACTTTTTAATTAAAGGCTGTTGAAGATATCCACATATTTTACTTTCTTTCAGTTTATTTTTTGTTTGAAGGAAAAGAGGGTCTTAACAAAAAACATTCAAACTACAAAAGAAAAAACCCACAAAAACAAACACTGAAAAACATTAAACTGAGTAAGCTCTTTTGGGTAATAAAAACTACCTTTGTTGTCGCGTCTGTCAACAGATATGACACTTCTATATACAGGCCAACCTATGCGACGGATATTCATAAAAAAGACAAAAATATCAAGAAACAAACACAAAATCTCCTAAGTTGGACAAGAACTGATTACGTGCTTAGAGAGTAGAAACATCAATTAATACTATAGAAAGAATTGTGTGACACGGATGAGTGTCATTTTCTTTCTGTTATTCTCACCTTGTACCAAGTGAGAAACTCTGCTCCTCACCAAAGTGCAGTAAGAACTGTTCACAGATGATATGGGAAATTCTCAGTGTTTCCCGGTGAGAATTGAAATTCTCAATGCTCAGTTATGAGAGTCAAGACTCATAACAGTGAGAATGACAGTGGGGGTCACTTCTACAGCGAGAAAGTGGCACTTCTTTCCAGTCACACATTTTTTCCTATACCCTTAATTGAGAGAGTAATCATGACATCTTGTCAGCGCGCTAGTCTTACCTGCATCGATAGGGTCTAGAATAGTCCTGTAGGGATCTCCAAGTTCGTCCGGGGATGGCTGTATCACGTCTGGTGTCTCAGTGACTATTTCCGATACAGGCTCGTTCCTTCTGGTGAAGAACGACATATAAATAGCGAGATTTAAAACGGTATACTGGTGTATACTAGGCATAGCAATTAAAAGAAAACAGGAAAACTCAGCATCGAGAAGATTCAAATTACACGGAGGTCGGTGACCAAAATTCACTACGCCTAATTTTAATAAAGACGGTTCAAAAACCGAGCTACGCTGTTGAAAATCTGAATACGTCATTCCTGTGGATGCTAATGCATTTCCACGTGCAAGAAAATTCCAAAGAAGCGATGATGGGCCAAACACCACTAAGACACTGCGTGGATGCTTTTCTACCTCGGGAGCACATCTACCACGAGAACTTATTGATATTTTTTCATTTCATATTTGAACGGTACCAACTCACATATGGAAAATATGTGTAGAAACAAAAGTAGAATTAAAATTATTTTGAATACAGATAAACATTATATTAATAACTTACATGACACTAGGGTTCACCAGAATGGGCGGATCTGGAAAAGCTGGTGTAAAAATAATTTTAAAACAAAAATTTTAAACGTCCATTGAAGGTCATAAGCGATACTGTAGTAGAGTGACTAGATTTTAACACCTGATAAATACGGATAAAGAAAGCTTAATCTTTATTGTGAGGCGAACTTTTAAAAACTTCCGCAAGTTCGTTTGTGGGGGTTGTCTGTATGTTTACATAAAGACATTTCTGATTTCTTGGGGTTTGTGTACGTCTATTTTCGTTTCTTTTTTCTTTCTTTCACTTTGCTCAAGCAAGCCTTATTAATCCGTTTGTATAATTGTCACTTTCTGTCTTTTTCAATCTATTTGGCAATGTCTCTGTCTATCTCTTTGTCTATTGGCCCGCCCAGCCATCTCTCTTTCACTGTCTACAATCATCGGTATGTCTCCCTCCTTGCCACATATCCTTACCGTAGGCAGAGCCCGTGTCATCTTCCTGCTCTTCCTCCTCCGCATGGTTGGAATTTTGTCGACAGTTGCAGAAGACCGCCACGACCGTTATGGTCGCTAGAGCGATGACGACGACCACGACGCCAATGACGACACCGGCGATGCTGAATCGTCGGGTTGTATCGGAGTCTGTTGGGGCGAAAAACCAAAAGTGATAATGTTGTGCACTAATTAGTTACGTCATGTGTAGTCAGCCAGCTGTTTGCGGCAAGAGTGACTAAATCGACGTGTATAGATTTTTTTGCACAATGTTTTTGACAAAGTTAATTAAATTGGTGAAATGAAAGTCATGTAAAATACCCTTCTGCAAACAAGTTGCATTTATTTGTTTTCTACAGGCTTGCTATATTTATGCACCAAGTTGCTGGACTCTCTGCTAAAGATGAAATGCGCCTCCTGGACATATACTCAGATTTTGAAACTTTTACAATTTTTTGCTGATCTACCACTCGTAGGGGCTCTTGGAGTACAAAATATTTTCATCATCTTAGTTAATCGGAAATAAAAAAAAAAAAAAATTTCCGCATAAAGTTAACACAGCGATGGCAGCCATTTTGAATTTCAAATATCAGTAAGTGTTAGGTAATTTGTTTGTCTAGTATCAAAATTTGCATGGTAACCCTCGATTTTTAGTTTTGATTTAATGGAAGAATGGTTGAAAGTTTCATTGGTGAAAGATTGAGCAAAATTTCAAGTCTTTCACTTTCAAGGCGCGTACTACCGTAAATACTTTAGATTTCAAATACTTTAGATTTTAATGGAGCGATTGATGACCATGTAAGCAAAGAAAGTGAGTGACGATTTCACTAAAAACATTTCAAGTTGGGACTCGATCGATAAAATCATTGAACTTACTTTCAACCTTTGCTAGCTGTCGTTCATACGACGTTGCGTTGCCGATTTCGTTGGAAAACGTGCAGACATACGTCTCCAGTTTACTTCTGTTGACCTTGTCGATGACCACTTCGCTGGTTATCACGGTGCCCTGGACCGTCTCAACTGATTCCAAAGTGTTCCCGTCGGCGTCGGTCCAGAACACGTCGGCCACGGGATATGCATCGGCAACGCACCTGAGGACGAGTTGTTCCCCCATCGCTGTGACGACGATCGTTTCCGATGCGTTCATAAACTCTGGGGGATCTGGAATCCAACACGCAACGATGATTAAGCGACTAAAACATTAGCTTACTTCGAACTGAGGCCTGTCCTCGATGGCAAAAATAAAAGCAGGTTGATATAGGGTCTAAACGCAACTATTCAAATAATACACTTTGTACATAGAAAGGGATTGTCGGTCATTTTTCGATTTCAAATATCTAAAGAATGAACACTATGACAGCAATAGAGTGTGTAGTGTCGAAAACTATCGACCAGTTGTTGAAAGCGATGGAAGCAGCATTCAGAAAACCAAAAAATAAGTTTAAATCAACAAATCCGTTTTTGTTGCATAGTAAAAAGATATTATACGCTCTCAGATAAATGTACAATAACGGATTTACATTATGCATCAAAATTTCGATATGATGTTGCCTCTTAGAGGCCAATTTCACCTGTGTTGAAAACAGATTACACAATATGTAGACACATCAGTATTTGCCGACGAAACATTGTAATATCGATGACAATATCAAAGAGAAAAAGCATTGGTATTTAGTTTCCGTATAAAATATCGTTATAAAAATAAAAATGTAATTCACAATATGGATGAGACTAACAGTGAACTATGACGTCAACCTCCGGGGTCGTCACACTTTCCTCAGTGCCGTCATAGAATCGTGTGATGACGTTGCAGTAGTAGCTTCCGTTCATCCATCTCTCAGTGGTAGCGACATCGTGGCTCAGTTCAGTCACGCCGGAAGTGTTTGTCGCCTGGGCAATCTCCAAGGGCCGAGATCCGTTGAATTTGAGGAGCGTTATTCTGTATGGAAGTGGCTGACCCTCCACGATGTTACACGTCACGGACGACGATGTGAATTCGACGACTGGTCGGAATGGTCCATGTATGGTTACGTCAGGTAAATCTGTAATATTAATTGCAAACAAATCACATGTTATTGAACAGTTTATCTATCTATCTATCTATCTATCTATCTATCTATCTATCTATCTATCTATCTATCTATCTATCTATCTATCTATCTATCTATCTAAATGTATGACCGTCCATCCATACATACATAGATACATGCATAGATATATACATACATTCATACATATATACTAGACAGATAGATAGATAGATAGATAGATAGATAGATAGATAGATAGATAGATAGATAGATAGATAGATAGAAGATAGATAGATTGGTACGTACGTACGTAGATACATACATACATACATACATACATACATACATACATACAACATACATACATACATACATACATACATCCATACATACATACATACACACATACACACATACACACATACATACATACATACATACATACATACATACATACATACATACATACATACGTACATACATACATACATACGTACATACATACATACATATGTACATACATACATACATGTGTGAGTGAAACGGGCAGGTATGTAGACAGCTGCAGCTGGACAGACTGGCAGACATTCATACACATATAGGCCCTACATAGCTAGATACTGAGATTAATAGAATCCCACACCCCAACGGTTGGGATGGATGTCTCACACGAGTTGGGGAATTTTGTCTCACACGAGCCGAAGGCGAGTGTGAGACAGAATTCCCCAACGAGTGTGAGACATTCCATCCCAACCCATTGGGGTGTGGGATTATTTTTCTCACGTCCCTCCAATATCTTTAGAAATTGCATTTTATTGTGGTAGGTTTATACTATCAAAAACCAGCACACGATTGCACTTGTTTCATTTGTATCATTCCGCAAAGAAAAATGAAGTTCCGTTCATTGATGAGCATATCAAACACGTTAACATGTATATTACCGATATGGCAATTTTGTTTTGTTGGTCAGCCACAAAATTCTCCAGGTCATCTGAGGAAAATGTTGCGAAACAGCTCTGGTGGCCATCTGTTGATGACATTGCGTGAAAGCTGTCGTCTGCTACAGCCTCGTGTGCAAATGGCTCGCTCATCGAAGTCTTTCGCTAACTGTATCGCTGTCAAGTCGGTTCCTCTCCAAAAATATGTCGACGAGCGTAAATAGCCGATAGGTTTGTAATGGCCTGAATTCTCCCGTTACAACATAAAAGCGGTCATCCTCCGTGTATTTGTTGCCGACGCCGCGCTGACCGTACTCAAATCTAGAACAACCTGTTCACTCTGCGGTTCAGTTGTCTGTCCCCTATAGTGCCAGTTGTACATTACGCGATGTTCTATCGTCAAATAATTTGTACAGTGAACTACGCGCTGAGCAGAATCGACCAATCAAAATACGTTTCACATACGAGGTGTTTGGTCGCGCAACAATACAGAGTGTGAGAACAAATTGTTCTCACACTGTGTTCTCACACTCTCAGCGCACTGGGGACGTGAGATACTCAACTCTAATGTCATAAATCACTTACATTGAACTGTGACAGTCATACTGTTATTGCCGACACCCTCGGTACTGTCGTAGAATGTGTTCTTGGCAGTACACGTGTAAACCCCATGGTCCTGTCTCTCTATAGCACCAATGTCGTAGTACTGCTCTACTGACTTCACAAAGCCGTCCTTGGTCCATTTTATCGAGTGAGCTAGGGGATTGGACTCCACATGACAACTCAGCGTGATTGAATCGCCTTCCTTGCAAATGATGGCGTCTCGTTGGAAATTCACTTCAGGGGGATCTTTAAGATGAAAGCGAGAACGTTAAGATTTTAGATTTTAGGTCGTCTGCCGGTTGGTCTTCTAAACTTAATTAAGCAATAACCCCCGCCGCAGGGGGTCCGTGAAGTTTGTTACTTATTCTCCTTTTCCTTATTCCTTATTCGAACGTGAAGTTTGTTCCTTATTCCTTTTTCCTTATTCCTTATTCGAACGTGAAGTTTGTTCCTTATTCCTTTTTCCTTATTCCTTATTCGAACGTGAAGTTTGTTCCTTATTCCTTTTTCCTTATTCCTTATTCGAACGTGAAGTTTGTTCCTTATTCCTTTTTCCTTATTCCTTATTCGTTACTTATTCCTTTTTCCTTATTCCTTATTCGTTACTTATTCCTTTTTCCTTATTCCTTATTCGAACGTGAAGTTTGTTACTTATTCCTTTTCCTTATTCCTTATTCAAAATGTGAAGTATGTTAGTTATTAGTCCCAACGGACACCGTGCGTGCGTGCGTGTGTCCGTCCGTCTGTCAATGCGTGCGTCCATCCGTCTGTCTGTCCGTTCACGCAGATATCTGAGAGATGTCAAAAGCGATTTCATTCAAGTCTGTTACTTATTCCTTTTTCCTTATTCCTTATTCGAACGTGAAGTTTGTTCCTTATTCCTTTTTCCTTATTCCTTATTCGTTACTTATTCCTTTTACCTTATTCCTTATTTGTTACTTATTCCTTTTTCCTTATTCCTTATTCGTTACTTATTCCTTTTTCCTTATTCCTTATTCGTTACTTATTCCTTTTTCCTTATTCCTTATTCGTTACTTATTCCTTTTTCCTTATTCCTTATTCGAACGTGAAGTTTGTTACTTATTCCTTATTGGTTATTCCTTATTCAAAATGTGAAGTATGTTAGTTGTTAGTCCCAACGGACACCGTGCGTGCGTGCGTGTGTCCGTCCGTCTGTCAATGCGTGCGTCCATCCGTCTGTCTGTCCGTTCACGCAGATATCTGAGAGATGTCTAAAGCGATTTCATTCAAGTCTGTTACTTATTCCTTTTTCCTTATTCCTTATTCGAACGTCAAGTTTGTTCCTGATTCCTTTTTCCTTATTCCTTATTCGAAGTTTTTCCTTTTTCCTTATTCGAAGTCTGTTACTTATTCCTTTTTCCTTTTTCCTTATTCGAAGTTTTTCCTTTTTCGTTTTTCCTTTTTCCTTATTCGAAGTCTGTTACTTATTCCTTTTTCCTTATTCCTTATTCGTTACTTATTACTTTTTCTTTATTCCTTATTCGAACGTGAAGTTTGCTACTTATTCCTTTTTCCTTTTTCCTTATTCGAAGTTTTTCCTTATTCCTTATTCGAAGTCTGTTACTTATTCCTTTTTCCTTTTTCCTTATTCGAAGTTTTTCCTTTTTCGTTTTTTCCTTATTCGAAGTCTGTTACTTATTCCTTTTTCCTTATTCCTTATTCGTTACTTATTACTTTTTCCTTATTCCTTTTTCGAAGTTTGTTACTTATTCCTTTTTCCTTTTTCCTTATTCGAAGTTTTTCCTTTTTCCTTATTCGAAGTCTGTTACTTATTCCTTTTTCCTTTTTCCTTATTCGAAGTTTTTCCTTTTTCCTTATTCGAGTTTTTTTCCTTTTTCCTTATTCGAAGTCTGTTACTTATTACTTTTTCCTTATTCCTTATTCGAACGTGAAGTTTGCTACTTATTCCTTTTTCCTTTTTCCTTATTCGAAGTTTTTCCTTATTCCTTATTCGAAGTCTGTTACTTATTCCTTTTTCCTTTTTCCTTATTCGAAGTTTTTCCTTTTTCGTTTTTCCTTTTTCCTTATTCGAAGTCTGTTACTTATTCCTTTTTCCTTATTCCTTATTCGTTACTTATTACTTTTTCCTTATTCCTTATTCGAACGTGAAGTTGCTACTTATTCTTTTCCTTTTTCCTTATTCGAAGTTTTTCCTTTTTCCTTATTCGAAGTTTTTCCTTTTTCCTTATTCGAAGTTTTTCCTTATTCCTTATTCGATGTCTGTTACTTATTCATTTTTCCTTATTCCTTATTCGAAATCTGAAGTTTGTGACTTACTCCTTATTCGAAATCTACTTGCATCGAAGCGCGCGCGTACTACAGGTATTAGCACTGCAGTGCAATACCGAAAACATCATACCATCCTTTATGTTAATGAGTATTTACCACTTTTGACCCGGAACTATTTATGTTCGTGAACACAAAAAATGTCGTCAATAAGATTTCGTTTCACTTGGTTCGATGCTTGTTATTGTAAAATGCATGACATTACCGATTAAAAACTACGACAAAGAAAATTGCATGTACTTATTATAGTGTGATGATGATTTTTATTATCCGGAAGAGCAGTTTGTTTTTCAGCTAAGCAAAAACATTGACAACGGGCGACGTCCGTTTCTAGCTCCATTATAGATACACGGTGGCCGCCGTACCACGGCCATTATACATCGAAACACATGTAACTGCGGGCGCAGCGGAGCCAGTTAAATAGTTAACATTTTCAGAGACGTTTTTGACAGTAGTTTTCTCACCGGACATTCCCCGTTTTAAGTTTATTCTGTGCTTGTGTGTCCTACACGCTATTGATAACAGAGACTGGTAAGCGCTTGTGTGCCACGGAGCCGTGAACACTGAAATGTGATCGTTCGACAAGTTACGTTTGCCGTATCTTACTCTTAAATTTCCCATAAAAATCTTCGAACTGTTATTTGTATCGATCATTTAGAAGAATTTCAAGCTCAAAATGTGAAAAAATCAAAAGCGTTCCACGTTCAAAGTTCGCTTCGTTTGGCTATCTATGGCATGTTGCTAAGTATGTGTGAGCGATCGCAAGCAGAGTTCAAGCCCTCCGACGTTCCTCTTACGTCATCCTTGATAAACAAGTAAACAATAGTTTAGCCAATCAAAATGGAGGGTGTGGCGGCGTTGACCAATGAAAAGTGAAATCTGATTCGGTGCCTCATTACAGTGTGTCAATCTTATATAACTCCGCAAGGTCGACATGAAGCTTTGACAAGTAGCACGCACGACTATCGTCGACTCTCTCGATAAATGATGCATATAAAAGATAGAACATATGTAATAATAACAGAACCCCATGGCCTGTAAGTGCAAGCACGCCGTGATAGCGGTATTTGCACTCGTGCTGCGGTGAATTCGGCTGTCCTTTCACTCGCTTCGCTCGTGAAAGGACTGCGCCGAATACACGAACACCGCAGCACTCGTGCAAATACCGCTAGTACGGCGTGCTTGTTGCACAGGCCGTGGGGTTCTGTCATAGTGTGTGACTTATTCCTTAATTATTCACAACCTGAACTTTTTGACTTATTCCTTATTCGAAATCTCAAGTTTTTGACTTATTCCCTATTCGAAATCTGAAGTTTGTGACTTATTCCTTATTCCTTATTCCTTATTCGAAGATTGTTACTTATTCCTTTTTCCTTTTTCCTTATTCGAAGTTTTTTCCTTATTCCATCTATTCTATTACCTATTCGAAGTCTGTTACTTATTCCTTTTTCCTTATTCCTTTTTCGAAATCTGAAGTTTGTTACTTATTCCTTATTCCTTATTCGAAGTTTGTTACTTATTCCGTTTTCCCCATTCCAACGTTTTCCTTATTCCTTATTCGAACGTGAAGTTTGTTACTTTCCTTATTCCTTATTCGAAGTTTGTTACCTATTCCTTTTTCCTTATTCCTTATTCGTTACTTATTCCTTTTTCCTTATTCCTTATTCGAAGTCTGTTACTTATTCCTTTTTCCTTATTCCTTATTCGTTACTAATTAAGTCGAATTCTGTTGTTAGGATTGTGATATCAAACCATACTTCTTACGCATTTACAATCGCGGCAACAGTACGTAGCTGTTGACTTTATTTGATCGTTAAGCGATCGCGTAGGCTACCATATCCATATCAGTCAAGTCCCGGTGAGTACCGGCTAATTCTACGGGGGACCGCTGCAGTATGAAGCAAAACCGAAGACTAAATGTCAAAGATTAATGAAAATAAATAAGCAATTTCTTACCCTCTTGTTTAAATTCTGATAAAAAGCTGCATTTGAAAGTTATTTACGATTACGGCAACTACCAACATTACCTTACCGGGCCATATTTGAAATACGAGGGCAGTGCACAACCCCCTAACTAGCGTAGGGCATCAGCAAAATCTTTGTTGCAGCGTGAATGTACAAAAGCGAATCGAAAGCAAAGACATTAAAAACTAATGAATATTACACAAGTGAAGTCGAATTCTAGCTTTTTTCAGGTTGAGATCATTGGTATTTGTAAGAAAGTTACGATCGCGGCGACTATATAAGCTGTAGCCTTGTGTCACCCACGGGCGCCATCTTTGAAATTAGGTGGCTATAAAACAGACAGCAAAGGGCAAATTCTATGCCGTACCATGATCACGAAACATAATATTTGAGATCAAAATGTCAAAAACTAATGCTTACAACATCTTTACAACTCAACACGCTTGCTCAATTTGTTGTAGTAAATTACGTTTTGAACAATTTACGATTACGGCAACCGGCTATGTGCTTGCATTGATCATGCACACCGCACTGTAAGTTACATAGCGAACTACCCGCTGCCCCGTTCACTCAATCCGACTTAGACCTTTATATAAACTGAATGCTTATGATTTTAGAAAAAAACCGAGCTATACTTATAAGGATTTTTTCTGTGAATTGTGTGAGTATGGTGAAGTAAAATTTAAAGCATTACAGTAAGGTCTACAAATACATGTTTCCATCTCGCTGACCACGGGTACGTGTGGCCGTGTTTCAACGGGAGAGGTGACACGATGTACCGGTTAGCCAGCCAGCTTCCCGTATGCTGACAAATTTTCCGTTGTCGGCCAATAATTTTAAAACTTGCATTAGTATGATTTTTATGGTCTGTTATGCGTTCGAAAAGGAATAAGGAAAAAGTAATAAGTAACGAATAAGGAATAAGGAAAAAGGAATAAGTAACAGACTTCGAATAAGGAAAAAGGAAAAACGAAAAAGGAAAAACTTCGAATAAGGAAAAAGGAAAAAGGAATAAGTAACAGACTTCGAATAAGGAATAAGGAAAAACTTCGAATAAGGAAAAAGGAATAAGTAGCAAACTTCACGTTCGAATAAGGAATAAGGAAAAGTAATAGTAACGAATAAGGAATAAGGAAAAAGGAATAAGTAACAGACTTCGAATAAGGAAAAAGGAAAAACGAAAAAGGAAAAACTTCGAATAAGGAAAAAGGAAAAAGGAATAAGTAACAGACTTCGAATAAGGAAAAAGGAAAAACTTCGAATAAGGAAAAAGGAAAAAGGAATAAGTAACAGACTTCGAATAAGGAAAAAGGAAAAACGAAAAAGGAAAAACTTCGAATAAGGAAAAAGGAAAAAGGAATAAGTAACAGACTTCGAATAAGGAATAAGGAAAAACTTCGAATAAGGAAAAAGGAAAAAGGAATAAGTAGCAAACTTCACGTTGAATAAGGAATAAGGAAAAAGTAATAAGTAACGAATAAGGAATAAGGAAAAAGGAATAAGTAACAGACTTCGAATAAGGAAAAAGGAAAAACGAAAAAGGAAAAACTTCGAATAAGGAAAAAGGAAAAAGGAATAAGTAACAGACTTCGAATAAGGAAAAAGGAAAAACTTCGAATAAGGAAAAGGAAAAAGGAATAAGTAACAGACTTCGAATAAGGAAAAAGGAAAAACGAAAAAGGAAAAACTTCGAATAAGGAAAAAGGAAAAAGGAATAAGTAACAGACTTCGAATAAGGAATAAGGAAAAACTTCGAATAAGGAAAAAGGAAAAAGGAATAAGTAGCAAACTTCACGTTGAATAAGGAATAAGGAAAAAGTAATAAGTAACGAATAAGGAATAAGGAAAAAGGAATAAGTAACAGACTTCGAATAAGGAAAAAGGAAAAACTTCGAATAAGGAAAAAGGAAAAAGGAATAAGTAACAAACTTCGAAAAAGGAATAAGGAAAAAGTAATAAGTAACGAATAAGGAATAAGGAAAAAGGAATAAGTAACAAACTTCGAAAAAGGAATAAGGAAAAAGTAATAAGTAACGAATAAGGAATAAGGAAAAAGGAATAAGTAACAGACTTCGAATAAGGAAAAAGGAAAAACGAAAAAGGAAAAACTTCGAATAAGGAAAAAGGAAAAAGGAATAAGTAACAGACTTCGAATAAGGAAAAAGGAAAAACTTCGAATAAGGAATAAGGAAAAACTTCGAATAAGGAAAAAGGAAACGAATAAGGAATAAGGAAAAAGGAATAAGTAACAAACTTCACGTTCGAATAAGGAATAAGGAAAAAGGAATAAGTAACAAACTTCACGTTCGAATAAGGAATAAGGAAAAAGGAATAAGTAACAAACTTCACGTTCGAATAAGGAATAAGTAACAGACTTCGAATAAGGAAAAAGGAAAAACGAAAAAGGAAAAACTTCGAATAAGGAAAAAGGAAAAAGGAATAAGTAACAGACTTCGAATAAGGAAAAAGAAAAACTTCGAATAAGGAATAAGGAAAAACTTCGAATAAGGAAAAGGAAACGAATAAGGAATAAGGAAAAAGGATAAGTAACAAACTTCACGTTGAATAAGGAATAAGGAAAAAGGAATAAGTAACAAACTTCACGTTCGAATAAGGAATAAGGAAAAAGGAATAAGTAACAACTTTTCACGTTCGAATAAGGAATAAGGAAAAAGGAATAAGTAACAAACTTCACATTTGAATAAGGAATAAGGATAAGGAATAAGTAACAAACTTCCCAGACCTCGCCGCAGGAGGGTATACACGAGATTTTGGTACAATGCGCGACATATAGCACGAGCCGATAGGCGAGTGCTATATGGAGCGAATTGTACCAAAATCGAGTGTATACCCGACTGCGGAAGGGGTTATTGCTATTATATTATATCAACTTGTGTGTCTTTGTCGTCTTGGTCCGGCATTTTCGTCAGTTTCAGCCCAAAATGCAGAAAACTGACGTCTGAGAGATCGAACGTCGGAAAATCATCGCCCGAGACCGAGCATTTTTATAAGTTTGGATTACGTTGACAACACACGAACACAATATCCTACGATAACATACGCATTACGTTCATCAAAATTTCATTAATATTTACATGCAACACGAACTGCTTCGGCACAGAAATGGGTCAAGAGTTCAAAGCAAAAGAAAAAGTAACAATTTTTTTCGTAAATTTACATAAAAACAATAGCGCTGGCTTTTTTTGGCGTAGTACACTAAAAATAGATTTGTCTCATTCACTGTCAGTCCGGTGTGCGCCAACCGTCGTAACATTCAGACAGAGGAGGTGGTGCAGTGGGGTTACAGGTTCTATTTTTGATGGATATTTTGGATGGATAATTTGTGCCAGAAAACGTGCAGTTTTGAAATAATCCAGACATGGATTACGGCGACTGTATGAACAGTTGTAATATGCGAGCAGAGTGTGTTGCCCGATTCAGCGAGAGCTGGACGCTGACACAGCGATTTTCGTCGCAGTCGCCAGGAATGATCGCATTGTTATTTTGAACTTCTTCAAGTTCTTGGCTACATCGTTAGAACACCCTGGTCTGTTACAGCCCAAACTCTAGGAAGGAATATCTGACGTACCGTTACTGTGAGGAAGTTTCAATTTATTTGTGTATGAACCAATACTAGTTAGTAGCTTCGTTTTAAAGAGCGGTATGTCGCGTCTCGACTCCTGCTGAATCGATCAAGCAAACTACACAGTGCGCTGTTACTCTATACAATTTTGTACATCATCATACCAAAATAAATGTTGTTGCTTCGGAGATTTCTTTCATCATAGACCGCTTATTTTCACCAAGAGGTGAGTTACAGAACCATACTTTATCTCTGTATCGAAATTCGAACTCGGTCTTTGAAACAAAGCGGACTGTTTCGGATTAAGTTCAGAGCTACATCGTTCAAATGCACCGACCGGACAATTTTCAAAAATGCTGGTTTAGGGGCCCGTTTTAACCACCGCTATCAGTGCTAAAACAATATTTTAGCATCGCTCTCGTCAATCAGAATGGCGCATGGTAGCATGATATAATATAATCCCAAATACACGCAAACACGTTCCAAGTAAAATAGAGATATGGACCAGAAAGCCCTTCACATTAACAAGGCACACAAACCAGACAAACGAACAAACAAACAAACTAACAAATAAATAAACAACAAGACAGACAGACAGGTTGACAAATACACAATCCTGATATAAGAAGCTGTATCCCTGGATGGAGTTCGAAAAACTGTGTTTTTGCGCAAGACAGTGCAGACTGATTTCAGGGCTTTATAAAACCTGTGTTAAATTGATTGTAACTTTTCGTCCAGCGGTTTCTTTACTGTGTATGTTTTGTATCCTTATTATATTTCATTTTGCTTTCATGAGCTTATTCTTCAAGTGAATAAAGGTCGGTACAGAATATAAGAAAAAACAACAACAAAAAGCGAACGAACAAACAAACAAACGAAAAAAAAAAACAAAACAAATTAATATTACATGATAAATGTTCAATCTTCTTGCTATGGACGAACTTCTTGTCATAATACTTACACTGGACCTCAAGCGCGAATGAACTGGCGCTTGTACCGTGTGACCCGTCCCAGAAGGTGTTTGCGGCGACGCATGTGTACTTCCCTTCGTGTTCTCGGCTGACGTCATCGATGACGAGTGTGTGGTCACTTGGTCTTCCTTCATTCTCCCTGCCTTCCCAGTACACCAATGGTGTTGGATTGCCGGTTGCACTACAGTGAACACTGTATGGACGACCTTCAACTTCCACAAAACCATTGGCGTCTGTGATCTCAACGTTCGGTTCATCTAAATTGGACAACGGATGCCAAGTTTGTAGCATGGAAACAGAGGTATAAAAATACGGCTGGATATGGTTAAAATATAGTTTCATCAAATGTTACTTCATTTATTGCTTAGCAAGCTACTGTCATATTTGAATTTTACTATAATTGGAACACTTTATCACATTGTTACAACAAGCAGTACACTGTCACCACCACCACCATCATCGTCGTCGTCATCATCAACATCATCATCATCATCATCATCATCATCACATCATCATCATCATCATCATCTCATCATCATCATCATGATACTAGTCGTCATCATCATCATTATCGTGGTAATCTTCATCATCATCATCAACAACATTAACATCATATATAATAACAGATTACACATACAAATGCCGTCACTGTCTTCATAACTAAACCTCCGAGTTCGAGTCCATTGCGCTTTTACTTCACACTACATGAACCAATTACTTACACTGCACATCAATATTGACGATGGCGTGACCGTTATTGCGAGTCCCGTCCCAGTATTTGTTCCCAGCGATGCAGGTGATCTGGAGTGCGTCCTGGTCTCCTCGAGTGACGTTCCTGACAGACAGGTGAGGACCGACGATTATTTGACCGTTGAGGAATATCCAGAATATGTTAGCTGGTGGATTGGATGAGGCTGTGCAATTTGCGTAGTATGTCTGCCCCTCGATTACCTTGCCATCACTGTCGTCCTGTACAGTAACGCCATCCCAAACTGGAATTAATGATGAAGAGGTATTAAACAAAGAAAATTGATAAACTCTGGGTCTGTGTCTGTCTGTCTGTCTGCCTGTCTGTGTCTGTCTGTCTGTCTGTCTCTATCTCTGTCTTTCTCGCGCCTCCCTCTCACATTGTATCTCTGTCCTCCCCAGCCTACTCTATCTCCTCTCTCTCTCCTCTCTCGTCTCTCTCTCTCTCTCATCTCCTCTCTCTCTCTCCTCTCTCTCTCTCTCTCTCTCTCTCTCTCTCTCTCTCTCTCTCTCTCTCTCTCTCTCTCTGAAATATTACGCCAGATTCGCAAAATTTGCCAATGACCATACAAACCTTGGTAATAATTTCAAATAGTCTGGGTTAATTGGCTGTCATGTAGAATTGTACATACTTACACTCGACATCTAAATCAACAGTGAGAAACCCATTGTTCCGTGTACCGTCCCAGAACTTGTTTCCCGCCATGCACGTCGGCTGGCGCGACACCGTGTTCCCGCGTTCTACATTTTCGATTGCTATCTGGAAGCTGTTGCTTATCGTTCCGTCCAGTAGTACCCAGAACACACTGGCAGGGGGGTTTGCCGAAGCCGTGCAGTTGGCATGGTAGGTCTGTCCCTCGATCACCTTACGGCTACTCAGATCTCGGACCGTGATACCGTCCCAGTCTGAGGTCAGAAAAAACACATAAATCGGTTAAATCTCGTTTGCAAACTAGCTCTGTACTCGACCAAGTAAAAGACACTGGTTCGTGCAACGTTTGTTTTCGACATCGCATACTGTCAATCGCGGCTTGTTTTGTTTTCCAGATTGATATGTTGTATTTTACATACATAAGAGAGAAGAAAAAGGGGCGAAGGTGTAAGGAGGGACTGAGACGTGCAAGAAACTGTACCCCATTGACCGAATATTGACGCATATCTCCTATAAATACAAAACAATTACTTACCTGAACGTCAATATTCGTCGCCTTTGAGGTGATTCCCTTGGAGCCGTCCCCAAAACGTGTTCTCCGCGCGTGCACGTGTAATTGCCCCGCCGATAGCGGCTTGCCGAGTCAAAGTGTATCGTCCGCCCGTCACTGACGAAGGAATGCTCGCCGTCTGACCAGTAGATGAGGTCGGTGTCGGGATTGGAGGCGGTGATGACGCATTCGACCGACAGGGATTTACCTTCCGTTGTTGTTCCGTTCCTGTCAGCCTCACCCGAGACTTGCAGCGTTATTTCAGGTGGGTCTGGCATGGGAGATGACGAATAAGTCAAAGCTATTAAAATAAAGTTTTAGCAATCTGCTGACATAATTTACATTTGCAGTGCCTTTTGAGAGGGGCCCAAGTGGGTTGACATTAACCCAATGTGTAATATATTCAACTTACTTTTGTATTCAATTACACGCATTGTTTGTGTGTTCCTTCAATATCAGTTTAAATAAATAAATTTAAATTGAGGGGTCGTTCCAACTTTCTTTTTGACAAAAGAATGCATTGCATGTATAATATCTAGAAGGATCACGTCAGCATAGCTGCAACATTTAAATTTCACTATGAATACCATGACGTACATGTTTTAACTTTCATTAGTCATATTTTTTGTTGCATACAGTGTTTACATTGGTCGTACGGGTCTCATTATCATACGACCTTTGACCGCAGCTCCGACGACCCCTTGTCTTTAATATAACTTTCCGAAAATTTTACTTATATACAAAATCTAGTTTCGTGTCTTGGAGTCAAAGGTGAAAAGTGTATTTACTCCTTATTAACACATTCGACATTTTCGTCTTTCAATTGAAGTTAGCGCGGTCATATGATGATAAAAACTCTTGTGTGCGCATGCGAAGGGCTACTTGACATTAAGAGTACGTTGACCTAATATTATCAACAGTGGCAGAAGTAGAAAGTCTACTGGCTATAGTGAACGCCACCCGATAACTTCTGCACACAAAGAATGCAACTGCTAAATTAGGTCGACTGATTATAATGGCAAAATTGCATCGGCCGAAGTTGCTACTGATATTGTTTTATTTTGTTGTTGTTATTGTTGTTTTTTTCATTCGGCAGAAAGTAATCGAAGAAAATTAAAAATAAATGTCATGAAATTGATTACACAAAACATTAACAGAAAAAAGTGAGTACGATCGAATAGTTGAAGTGAGCACTGATTGAAATAGACCACATCTGAAGCATTGTAACATACTTACACTGGACGTCTATATCTAGGATCACGTGACCGTTATTTCTCTTGCCGTCCCAGAAGTGGTTCCAGGCGCTACACATGGGCTGAAGCGACAGCACATCGTGTCTGCTGGCGTTGGTTATGACGAGGTTTGGGCTTTCGTTCGTAACACCGTCTATACTAATCCACAGTAACTTAGCCGGCGGGTTCGCAGCGGCGGTGCAGTTCGCGTAATATGTCTGCCCTTCTACCACTTTACGGTTACTTCTGTCCTGGACAGATACACCATCCCAATCTTAGTCAATGAAAATGTCGAAGAAACAAATACACAGAGAGATTTGAAACCGGTGAGCAAATGAATTTCACCCAGAATAAACGATTATGAAGTAATTTTGCAGTTGCATGACGGTCACTGGTGTGTGCTTTGGACGAGGATGACGATTATGTTAAGGACGTACGTGTAATTTTGGTGGGGACCTTGGAAACAGAGCACGCAGCACAGCTTTAACTTTGTAGGTGGTATAGTATTGGTTATGCTGTTAAGAAATGCAAACACAATCAAATAACTTCACATTGGACATACATTCCGAATAACTCCTTTTCCTTATACTTTGTCAAAAACAGTGGCTAAAATAAGAAAAAAAGGGGTTTTTTTTTTTCCAAACAAATCAAGATAGCTCAAGTATTACGCTTGTAAAATAAAGTTGAGTGAACAATATATATAGCTTACATTGGACATCGATACGGACGTCAATGGACGCAGTTCCTTTGGCACCGTTCCGAAACGTATTCTGGGCGATACATGTGTACGTCCCAGCTTGGTGTCTTGAGATTGAGACGAAACTCAGAATACTGCCTTGTGAAACCACCACGTTGTCTTGGTTTGTCCAGTATAGTGTATCTACACCGGGGTTGGAGGAGCTGACCGTGCATTCGACAGATATCGGGTTTCCTTCGACGACAGTGCCCTTGTCGTCTGCGTTGCCTTTGACTTCACGATGGAGGACAGGGGGATCTGGGGAACAGGTTTTGAAACCAAACTTGACAAACTGATTTTCCATGACAGAAGGAAAAAGAGGGGCAGAACAACTGCAGAATTTGCTCCGCATTCAGGACCCTGGATCGCACTGGGGTTCAATTATAATTTTGTGACGACGTTACATGCACAAAAAGTACAAACGCAAGAGGATCGTCAGTAGAGCTCACGATACAAACTATATCTACTAAAAACAAAAGAATCAACGAGAGTGTTTGACGCATTGATCAGAAATGTAGACGTTGGCGAGATGAGACTTACATTGCACGTCAAGGACAACATCATCACCGCAGTTCATTGACTCCCATTTGTCTTCAGATAGAGTATAGTGCTCCAGTCTGCAGTTCAGAGTTGCCCCATCGTCCTCCACGTCGAATATTGTCGTCCATGTGTTGGACATGCCAGATTTCCTGGACACCTCCACGCCGTTCATGAACCACACCAAATCCCCTGGAGCGGCCGCGTCCAAATCCATACTGCAAGTGAACGTTGTATTTTGTCCAGCGACGGCGGTAAATCCATGATCCGATGAGCAATTCGGCACCCTGTCTAAAATTCGCAAACGACAATATTCAAGTGTTAATGTTGGTCTAAAATAAATTGGACAATACTGTTTTACCCTTTCGTCATCATGGTTTGAACGAATGTCATTGTTTTCTATGGTAAAGTTGGACCTCTAGATAAGGATGGGGTTGATATTGACAAAATATTTTTCTGGACAGATTGCTTTAGATTTCTCTAGATTAGTATATGCGATTTTTGACAGCGTTTTATGAACACATTTTGTAGGTCAATACCTCGATAACTCTATTTATGAATTTGGGTCAATCTCTAATGATATTTCATGCCATTTCATGGGAGCTATCGGACTCGATTAAATGATATGAAGGATGCAAGTTCCCTTCCTTCAAAACGGTGAACGTTCACTAATTATCAATTTATTGGCAACTGCATAACTTCTCTGAAAGTAACAGTTTACATAATGAACCTACGGTTAAAGGATGAAACGTTTATAGAAACACACCAGGTTACAGTCAGATCCATCAAATCATGTCTGCAAATTTACAAACCTTCTACAACGAAATCGTCCAGCAATGGCAAACTACCGAAAAAAATGGAAAGTCCCTCTGAATCTGGTCACTAGGATAATTTACAGGAACATTAAACTATTGCTATCGCTTCTTTTGATACACTATATGAGGCGCTTTAAGTACAATTCTTCGTTTGCCGACCGCATACTGGTAGGTTTTCACAGAAAATTAAGGAAACAAACACGATGTTAACACTCTTACAAAGGAAATGTTATTTAAAAAATGTGTTATGTAAATATACATGGATTTTTTTTCTGTGATTGAATTTTCCCTGCCTGGACGTAGGTTTGTCAAAAATCAAGCACGACAAACAAAGAATTTTCATGAAATGGCCCTAGCTAGGTTTAAAAATTTACAAGGCTCGGCCGACTCTTCTATTTTTTTATAATTATATACTTTAGAGTTCAGTTAATTTGGTGCAGGTATCTTTTTCTAAATTTCACTGAACATTTACATTTCCAGTATAAAATCGTTTACTTTGTTCCACTCTCAAATCCTTGCCAGCTCAAATTTCAGGAATGCTTTTACTTAGTCATTTTTCGAGCTAGAAATAATTTGTCAACAATCCAGTTAACATGATTGGAACTAATTGGATATCGTATTTACGTTTGTTTAATCAGCAAATGTAAGGTCATCCGTTTTCCCTATTCGCAATACCCATATTTATATGGGTAATTTTTAATATTGCATTTAAAGCTCTATGGCACCCAACAATGTTAATAAATTTGAACTATTATAAGAAAAAAATTATCCCAAATTAGTTCCAATCGTGTTATCTGCATAATATTTTGTCAAAATACCTAGGGCTGGTACGCAAAACAGTGAACATAGTTTCTAGAACAAATGTTATTGAAATATTTTTAAACTGAGTCCATAGGTATTTTCCCTTCCAGGCTGTCGGAGTATCGATAATCATTTAGCTGAATTCCGAGAAAAGTAAAATTAATACCTATGACGTAGAGATTAGCAGTTGAGGCAATCTGATCATCGGTTCTGTATTCGCATGAGTAGGTACCCGCTGATTCCAGAGTGGCGTTACGAATAATGAGATTGTAGTCGTCTCCAAGTTCATATTTACCACTGCCACTAATAACGCGTCGACCCTCGGCAACAACTTGCCTCCGGTGACCTTTGACCCACCTCGTCGACGTAGGTTGGGTGTTGAAACTGCAGTTCAGCTGCGCGTCGTCGTTGAGAAGGACCAGCGTATCTGCGGGCCTCGATCTGAACACGTCGACGTTGGCAGTTGCGGTTGACGACGACAGAAGTACGACTGGAAGAGCCAATCAAAATGTATGCATGTTGTAAGAAACGAAAATGAATAAATAGTAAACATAAGTGACATAAATAAATCAGAAAAAATACAACATATTTTATATGCAAATGTTAAATAAATATAACAGGCAGATCGGTAGGGGTTATACCATTCACTTTCTGCAGGTAAAATTATGGGAATCATTTGCATCGCTGTATTTTAGTTTCTGAACCCTTTGGACGTTATATGAATACATTATGCCATACTTTAAATGGACCATTGACTATTCGGTTATGACCCCCGGTGTAACTTAATTAGATAACATTATGATGGTGAAATATCTTAAAGTCAGAGTATTACGGGGGGACAAGAACGGTAGACGGACGGGTCGACAGATACACGTACAGAGATACAAGCTGGTCTATGAGAAGACAAGCAGCAGGCGAATATAAAGACAGGTAGAGCGACAGACTGCAGGAAGGTATACAACGGATACACACAGGGTTCCTTCCTACATCCTCCGATACTATTTAGAGGAGAAAATCAACTCGACAAAAATAACCACATTAAAGAAATCATGCAATAATTATTGTCCACTGGCAACATCGTTGCGCTCGCTATTCAAACACATGCATGCTACAGAGTGCAAACCGCCGCAGGTTTAGGTCAAAAGTCGCCGTGTTTGCTATGTTCGCTATAGCCTGTATGCTGTGGCCGCTTTCTTGTCTTTTGTTTGTTAGAATATGTTGTCATTTGCTCATAACATTATTTATATAATTCTTAACAAAAAGTCGAAAACGGATTCTTACAAAGAGCAACCAGTGTGAATTTCTCTGTCCGGGACAGGGTGGGGCCAAAAATTAGGTCAACAAAACCGCATGAATCTGTAGACGCACAATCAGGAATTATAATGGTTGCCGGTCAGAAATGTTTTATTTTACTATGATCTTGAATAGACGGGAGTGCCACCAAATAGAAATCAGCGTAAACTGGGAAAACCATTCGTGATTTGTAAAAATATGAAAACAAATTTTAGGGTCGGAGAATTTCATAGGGTAGGTCGGGTTACCAGAACACATGCACACCTCTTTTTATTTAGCCTGGTCCGGGTAGTTCAAAAATATTCATTAGGATGATCCATAAATTTCTCCAAATACCATTAGCAAACCCTTTCTAAAGAAAGCATAGCAATAATTTGATGTGACTAACCTGATACAAGTAACATCGTCGCAACTGCCATGTTGTAAAGTTGTTTTATGCGTGGTATGAGAGTATGTATCTGTACAATGATTTTTGTACAAACCAGTGAAAGGTCACAGACGATGTTGTAGGTTGTGTAGGTCCGGGTTTCCTTCTTCATGTGCCGTCGTTGATAATTTTTTTTTGCTTCGTTGAGTCGTGTAGTTGACGATTATAGGCTGCCTTCGCCTCCAATTCCAGCCAGTACTTAGAAAGTATGACACTTGTCTCAGAGAAAGACAGCGCCTCACAAGAAAAGCTAAAGAAAAAGGCCAGCCGAGGACCTTGAGGGCGCTGGTCGATGGAAAGCCATACCTACACATAAACTATCCCCGAAAACGTTGAAGTGTGTTGATGAACGTTAACACCGTTGCTTTTGATGACTATCGGTTGGGAATGCGTGCACGCAGGCACGAGCTTGGAAGGATATGACGAAGGGCATTGTGAATGGATGCTTGGTTTTGTAGATGAATCCTGGACCAATGAACGGATGAATGGACGAACAGAAAAATTATTCAATCGATCAATCAATCAGTCGACGTCAATCAATCAATCCATCAACGCACGTCTTGATAAGAGACGTTCCGCTATGCTTACTACCAGTAAGCATGAAATGTTATATTAGTTTGTCTTCTAAAGCGAGGGATATGTAAAGCCATAAAGAACAATGCATTTGAACACTTGGGCTGCACTATACGTCTACGATCTGGCAAAATGTACCCAGGATTGGCGGAATCAATTTATTGGTCACGGTTTTTCACAACAATTTGACAAGTATTCACAACATCTCAGGCGATCACTATGGTTATCTGGCTTTTATAATCATTTCGACGATTACCGAGGCGGGAGGGGGAGGGGGAGAAGTGCAAACAAGGTTGTTCGCTGACGGTTGTTTTTTTGAGGGCCTGACGGCACACCATTATGCACACCATTATGCAAATCAGTTGGGCCGCGAATGACGTCAGAGGATTGCATTCGTATGGGAGCCTGGCAGATTTTCCAATCGCAACTGAGAGGGGCACTGTGGTTTTCGGAGGATGAGGTCGAAACTAGAGAACGGGGAGGGATAGTTTCAAATTTTAATTATAGAAGGTTGCAATAAGCTCTCGCTTCTTCGCCCCCCCCCACCCTCATTTCAGTTTCGTTCAAAATACCAACGAATATCACGAGTACCATGTAGAGCACATGTGGTTACGATTTCTCGAACTCAGCTGGTTTATCGCCCCCGGGTTTTCACGTTTCGGGATGTGAACGAAACGTATATATAAAGGCATGGTCTCGATGGTTTGACAAATGTCACACGGACAAAAACAGTCCCTCTACGGTCATGTAATAGTGTGATGTCATTGCCAGAATAACTAGCTATGGGGCAACGGTCAACGGCGAAAAGAAAGTCACGAGGTCAACCTGGAAAAGATTGACACATTTAGCTGTGACATTTCCAGAGCAGGGACAACGAAACAACCGATGTAAATGTAGTATTCAAAGCCATTTTTATTCAAATTGACACGTCCCTTCGCAACTGTTCATTCGCCATGATTTCGCTGAATTTGGCTGGCAGTGCAATACTTGTCCCAACACGCCCACTCCTTTCAAGGACGCTCGCTGCAAAATTATTCCAAACAGCACCAAAACCCATCATTCGTCCAACTGCGAACGGCCACATTTTCCTCCCCCCATATTTGTTTTATTGTCCTCAAATTTGGCAAGGCAACGAAAATGACCCAATCCTACTCCCACGCAGATCGCTTGGTAATTTCAAAATTTTGATGATAAATACCAACCACCCTGAACCATATACATTCAAGGGGCTAACGTGTGTCCTTCTTTGTGTCCCTCTTTGATAGACCGTTTTATAATGCACGCATGATTTGAAGATGAGACCCTATGATCTTGTCATCAGGTCGCAGCGTAAGTTGTTGGCAAACCGAAAGGCAATTTTCTCCATTCGATCAGCCGTTTCCGACGTATTTTCTCACTATGGATTTCAATGATATATGTGTACCAATTGTCGTCATTTCGGGTAAGGAGCACAACTTTGTCATTTACTAGCTGATATTGCTACATTGTTCGAAAATCCGACAACAACTCTGTTTTCGAATTTAATTTTTTGTCGTCATCAAGTTCACCGGCATCCGTGAAGGTTGAACTTTTTTTGACAATATTACACTACATTGTTACACTTGAAACGCTGTCGGTACGAAGAAGGTAAAAAAAAAATTCAACTCATTTTATCTTGAAGATATCTATGAGTAAACACAAGAACTCTCCTAATATTATTATGATAGACTACTAACGTCCATCTTTTCGTCGGAACTTCATTTGGAAGCAATGTTTGTACACAGTTATGACTTTTCACCATCGGGGGGGAGAGAGAGAGAGAGAGAGAGAGAGAGAGAGAGAGAGAGAGAGAGAGAGAGAGAGAGAGAGAGAGAGAGAGAGAGGAGGATGGCGAGGGCGTGAGCCTCGGGGAGGAGTTACTTACTTCAGTTGTGTAACTCATGACAAATATAATGTAACAGGGCGTGCCTGACTTGTTCGACCTTTACAGCATGGCCCATGGACGAAAATAAATCAGAAACAAACAACACTTCAATAATCTTAAGAAAATCTCATTGTTTCTCACCAATATTTTTGGCCTTCCCTGGCTGCCCGAGTCACGCTGAATGCGAAGATAAGAATTACGGTGAAGACAAATCTTGAAGTTTATAGTTACAAAATCTCGTCTCCTCGATCTTTGCTAAAAACAGATTTGTCTAATACTTCGCACATGTATCAATACTTTAGCGGTGTTTGATTTGATTTGTGGCTTCATTGGCCAAAAGTAACCGGAATGTAAATAAAAGAAGACAGGCCGTCTCATGTCTGTTTGAATATTGCTACTGGAATAAAATCAGTGAGACTGTTGCAAAAGTTCGTGTGACATCCAAAATGTGCTCTTTTTTCGGCAAATGGGATCTACACTAAATTATCACAGCATTGTCTTTTTCAAACGAAAGCTCATAAATTGAACACCTGACGCATTGATGTGCAGTGATCGCTTCAGGGACGAGCACGTCGAATGCACGCAACTTCAAAGAAATTTACTGAAGACTTGCTCAAAATGAATGCGAATAGGCGGATCGAAATATTGCCCGCTGTTTAAACGGTTATTTTTATAGACTACCAGGAACATATTTGAAGTCGATGATAGCAAAAAAAAAATAAAAATTTTTGCATTTGATATGCAAGGTGAACAGATGATTTCTCTCCAGCTGATACGCAATAAGAGATAAGCCAAGCATATGACGTTTACACTGATTAGTGGAGTAACAATAGTCACGTGTGTTGTGTCCCTTGTCATGCACGTCTGACACAAAGCCATGTGCCCGTATGAGCCTTATCTGCTGTCCCGTTCGTAGGTGTAGACAGGCTGACCACGCATGCGTGGTTGCTGGTCACTATAAGTCCCAGGCAGTGACAGTGTACGTTGCTGTCGTACATATACTGCAATTGAAACGAGAAATTTGGTACCGTATTAGGAAAGCATAGCTTTACTGTTATCAAACAAATCTCGGCTCTGTTTTCGTATGGAGGTTTGAGGTGTACGCAGAGTGCCGGAGAGCACTGTACTTTTGTACGTATAATAATTAACGAAATAAATAACCCGTAAGACGAGCCTTGTGGGACAAGGCAGTTCAATCTATGACACCATGAATTTTTTTTCCGTCGCTATGGAACGAATGTCGACAAAACTACACGCGGTAGCTCAATTCGTATAAACGCATAATTGATTTGACCATGGGTTGAAAGACTATGTTGATATCACAATAGCAGCAGTAAATTTCCTCAACACAATCATCGACACAATCGACGACAGCTATTACACATTGTGAACTTTGGACTCCGTCCGACATACTGAGATGTTGACATTGCTAGGGCGGTCAACAGAAGGCTGGTAGAATTAGCTTCTAAAACATATAATGTGTGTACATTTGCCAAGCTTTAAAAGCATATAAGGCCTGAGTAATGTAAATATGTTTTTATGTAACTTCGGCCGTTAAAAAACTTGACTGAAAGAAAAACTATTTTACCATTTTACCACTAAAGTAAAACGATACGGCTCGAATAATTGACAATATACAAATTGCACGAGGTAAAGCAGCGTTTCCTGACAGTCAGTCGTATATCTAAATGGCGGGCAGTGATAAGGTCACACCCAACTTGTCGACTTGCGTAATGTCGAAAATATAAGATCCTTACATTCTGGTGGAACGTGATTTCTATGAATTACCGATTGTTCCAAGTATTGCCTTGCCGCGACGAATGGCGCTGTGTATTTATTGGACCTTTGTTTGCAGTGGAACGCATATGACATGGTTACGTAGGCCATGCTACTATCGACACTTCGATCTACCGTACAGTAGCTGCACGACCAACACTCCATCGGAATGAAAGCCAAATTTGCTATTCATCATGAAGTAGGGATGGATTGTTGGCTTTCTCTTTATCAACAAATCGCGTGGGAACTTTCATATTGATAAATCTTAGGATATCGTCGAATTTTTAATGGAATCGGACAATTGTTAACTTAAATGGCGATTATTATCATATGGCTGATTTGCTGTGGTCAATTTTGGAAGAGAGTATCACTTAAAATATAAAACATGTGTGACGATTTGACGCTTGTGTCGGATATTTATATCGAATCAAATATCACTCGCTCATAAACTTGTCGGCAGCAAACCACACTGCTCGTACAAGTGACAAAAAACCGTTCGTGAGCGATTTCTTGTCGACCAGGAGGGCATTGTTGGCACTTTTTGGCGGGAAAGAGCAAGTGGTCGATATTTCCTCAGGGGCTGAGAGGAAATTTCTCTACTTTCGAGGGCATTTATGGTGGGGCGACATGAGACCAGGGAACACGACTTTATAGCCATTATTGTTTGCAATGTACAGGGAAACTGGCAAAAATAAGAAAAGAAGGCGTTTTAACTTGGGTGAAGACAGTTTGGATTTTGGAGTATGCGGGTGATGGCGATGGAAGTGAAGAACACTTATGGTCTGTACACATATTTGACCGAGTCCTTAAATATAAAAGTTGCCTCCGTAATTTCCAAAATGACATATTCACAGGAAAAAAGTCGCTATCCGTGCTTTATTGTCCCAAAAGCTGCTCGTTTGCTTTAGTACGATGTATACTTTCAGTGAACTGCTATCTGAATCGTATCAGATTTAGAGATTGCAAAGATGCTATTGGTAAACTTCGAAACCAGCCAAACGACCTCGAAACTATCTAAAAACCAAGTAAATTAGTAAAAACCAAGTAAATTATAAACTAGCATAAACCACCCATTTCAAGAAGTAAACCACCTGAAACAAGCACAATAGGTACACAGGGCAAAATCTAGTTCCAATCTCACACAGAAACCAGCAGAAACCACCAAGCAAGATTGATCATGGCAAAAATCCTATATATGGCATCAACAAGTTAAGGGGCCCCACTTATCTCATTCAAATACAAGATACTGTTCATTAGGGATTGGTCAGTTTCTTCAGTCTGGGGGTTTCAGGTTTCTGACTTAGAATTAGCTTTCTTTATATATTCTCCTAAATATGCAGTTCCCTATAGAATGGAGAGTAGATGATTGTCGTGCTTGATTAGGCAAGTATACAATTTTTTTATCAGGAAATACTGAAAATTACTCATTTAGTAATGATAGTCAATATACTTGGCATACATACATAATCAAATGATAAAATATTTTTTAAAACTGTGCCACTTCATAATGTATTGTATTCTTTTCTTATATTTCTGTATCCTTTCATAGCTGCATTAAATGCTTTTGTACATTTCCCGAAAATTGAGTAGCCTCTCCTTCTTCCTCTCCACATTTTGAGCAACTCCCTTGTAGCTTTAAAATTTTTGAGTTGCCTCCCCCTCAGATTCCTCTGACCCCCAGGCCGTAGATAATGACGTCTCCCTCACAGCTGATGTTTCTCGCCATTGCTAATTAGTTCCATGCACAAAACAGCAAAACCATAAATATACTTGCAAAATACACAAAATACACAAAACTTAAACAACTAACATATGAAAGATGTGTGGAGTAGCTTTCCCTTTATTCCATTTGGACGCATGTTTGCTGTCAGAGGAAGACATGTTGCATGAATTTTGTTTATGATAACAGGTGTGCATGCCACACAATCAGCTAGTATATTTACAGAACAAATATCAGCAAAATACGCTCTCAAGACAACAGTATGTTTTTTCAGACATTGACATTGTGTTCCAGCTTTATGAAAATCGAAAACTACGATAGTAGATTTGCTTTCAGCTGCATAGGATATTGTAATACAACATTAGTTTGATCGAAAATGTATTAGAAGAATGTGCATCACAAAACCGAGAAGTACTAAATACCTGTATGTCCTTATAATTACAGTTGCACAGATTGATGATTTGACAATGATTACATCATGACCAGGGACTTCCAAAGACCTCAAGAAACTCAAAGTTAAAGTAGAATTGGTCCCTTCAACTTAGTACCGTATGGAACAGACAATATGTCTACTTGCCTTGAGTGGAATCTTGCTTGGTGGTTTCTGCTGGTTTCTGTATGAGAATGGAACTAGATTTTGCCCTTGTGTACCTATTGTGCTTATTTTAGGTGGTTTACATCTTGAAATTGGTGGTTTAACTAGTTTATGCTGGTTTACTTGGTTTTTGAGATAGTTTCGAGGTCGTTCAGCTGGTATCGAACTTTACAAATAGCCATTGCAAAGATGTAAGTGCTGTAACAGAGCATAACGAAACTTGAGAAATTTTAAAAGAGGTCGCTACATGCCACATCGGATTATCGACAGATATTGCAGGTAACAATGCACTGTGCGTGCGGCATATGGGGAACTCAAACGTCCTATCAACTGTCTTATTCAAGAGAAACAAATCAAAACCACAAAATGTACTTGTTTATGTTTTTGGAAAAGAAAGTGCAGATATCATCAAGTATCTAGGCCTTATATTGGACTACAAGTATGGTCACTGGTGCCAAGGACTTCACAAGGGTGAGACATGTTCAAGTTTCAGTTTTATCCAGACATGGAGGCGGGCGTCTTCCATGCTGTTCCCAGAAAAAAACAAAACAAATTAAAGTGTCTTTCTAACGAATGAAAAGAACTTGTATAAAATAATCATATGCTGTGGCTCGATATCATCTTCAAAGTTCTTGGAACAAAAAGACAAAAAACAGAGTTAAATGTGATAGTCAAGGCTGACTACAGCACGTCGACGAGCATAAGGTCTGCAACCAAACAGATGATGTACTTGAACTTGAAGAGTCTCGTGAGGTACTATGCGCCTCTGAGGTGAAAGACTTAAATTTTTGCTCAAAATTTCTTCAAGAAATCTTTCACTTTCAAAATCAAGGATACAAATCGGGGGCCATCTTGCACATTTTTTGTACTAAAGCAACAAAGCGGCATTACCAAAAACACTCACGATAATTGAAGTTCGAAATAGCCACCATAGCCGTGTTACCTCCATGAAGAAAAACAAAATTTTCGTTTTAAAATAAATTAAAACTAGACTGTGAAGGTTTTTTTCACTCGAAGGGCTTGAAAATGACCGCCTACAAGTGGTAGATGTGAAAATGATAAATTGAAGTTGGAGAGTCCAAATGTCTATCGCCGAGGCGCATTCTGCCTGTTGAACACAAGGACGACACGACTCGACGTCCAGCGGAGAAAATTGCTGTGGAAGGCCGATTTTGACAACATCAAGTCACGTAAAATCATGTCGCAAACAGCAGGGTAGGCACCGGCAACAGAACTTTCCAAAATATTTTGGGAAGCGATGATATCTTGTCGAGTCGGTGGGCACTCTTTGTACCGGCGACCCGCGAACTGAAAATCGAGCATTCCTTTTCGACGGAGGAACATCTTTTTTTTCTTTCAGCAAGAAAGTAATAAATTGTACGTGTTGTTACCAAGCAAAGTACCCGTAATATTAAAACTCTCATCAGCAAAGAGACGACGTCCTAGGCTTGGCTCTTTGCCAGTGCCGAAAGCGTGTCATTTTTCGTTCAGTAATGGTCGGCGAATGGGAGAGGAGGGCAAAGTCGCTAGTCAGGAGGGAATAACAAGTGATAGGGGCATTTTCCCCCAAAGAGGACAATCATTAAAGGATGTTATTTTCCCTTAGAATTGAATTTGATCGAAGTGGTTTGGAGGTTTGGAGTGCAAGAGTCTACATACATTGGAAACACTTTTGGATCATACAGTTTCTCAAAATTGCCTATTTGGCTGCCCCTCAAATAAACAACATGTCCCTTTTAGAAGAGTGCGTTGAAATTCACTTGTGAAGGCTAGCTATTAAAAGGGACATTAAATCATTATTGGTCCATGCCACCCTGTACATACGTACGTAGCAAGGCAAAAGTCAACCGTCAAAGTTTGAACCTGACATTCATCTGAAATCTTAGTAGTAGGTCATGGATCTTAAAATACGGTATTGCGAGTGAGGCCAAGATCGCAGGGGGTTAACATAATTGTAAAAAGATGTTGGGTATTTTAACCAGTTTAAGGGTCACTTTATCCTATAGGCAGTGACCAGTGATACACGACCAATTCTTGCCACTAAAAAGCCTTACGCATCTGTCGGAATGGTAGTTAGTCTAGAGACACAAGACGAACAGCGGTATTTTTGGCAAACTGACCCAATGCCAACACATGGCATACTCTGCATAATCGCGCTTAAGTCCCATAAAATGTTGGCAAATATGTGTTCAATGAATTTATGAAGGAACTACAAACATGGAAAAGAACGCAGACCAGATCGCCTATCTAGCCGCCGCAGCTCATTACATAACTGCTGATCCGTAATTTTGTCCACCGTTCGAAATATGCACGGTTTTTGCTCTTCAACTTGATTCTCTTATTCGGGGAATATAATCGAATTTGCGTGCCTATTAGACTCTTATTCTTGGGTAATATGCGATATTGCTTCATCGTAATTTCACTGGAATGCCAGCTTGTTTTTTGATCAAGGTATATTTAATGTGCTGTCAGTCCAAGTCAACGGGTATGATTTCTTCCAGATGGTTGCTTCAATTATATGTTGCATGTCAATCAATATACCATGGCATTTTTTTAAATTCACGACTTCTTGTCTTCACTTTAGTAAAGGTCGAGTTCAACTGTCGATGTGTTTCAAAGAAACAACTTTGTGAAAATCAATATTTCTATTATAGGATGGACTCGGTCGAAAGGGTACGGGTGGAAATATCGAAAGATAAAAACGTAATCAGTCAATCGCATAAGGCTGCGTTCACAAAAAACGGTTAGGGGGGCTGGAGGAATTCAGGGGGGGATTCCAAAATTTTTGGGGTAGTAGAGGGGGGAGACTTGAAAATGTTGCTCTACCTATAGGGGGGACTTGAAAATTTTTTGTTCCCTTTTGTGTTTTACATTTGCCAATTCCAAGCTTTTGTAGATAATTCAATGAAAAATGAATACCATTTTTAATGTCATCAAAATGTTTTAATGTTAGAAATAATTTACAAAATTTAGAACTATTTTGTCACATTTCATGACTTTTATCTCGAAAAAATCTAAATGTGTGATTTGTCGTAAAAAAACAAACGAGCCTCGTAACAGGGCAGAAGTTGCAACTGTTAATGGTTTCTGCAATATTTCTATGCAATATAACAACTACAGTTTCTTGCTATCTCCCTACAGCATGCTCAAACATACAATATTTAGTTTGTCGACAAAGCCTGTATATATAAATATAAATATGTATTTAGTGATAATTTAATTGGAGTCCAGACTGACAGTCAGTTGTCAGTGATACAAATGCATGGTACACATACATAGGCTGTGATAGCAAGCTGAATACTAGACATTTCAACAGGCTGTAGGGAGTAGAACTAGAACAAATTTGTAAAACTGAACAAAATATTGCCAAAATTATCAAAGTTAATACAGCTACTGCCTACGGATAGTGTCACTATCATTAAAGCTCTGCTCCTGCAGTTTCACTGTCACTGCATACCTGATCAGTGACAGAGATAGCTCTGACTCTGATGTACATGGTAGTTGAAGAAGAATTTGGGTCAAATGATGCTCATGACAGTGAAACATAATTGTACACAAGATCAGGCCAGAGAGCAACACATGCAAGAACACATAGTAATGTTTGAATTCTAGCATATAAGAATAAATAAATATTACAGAAAAAGATAGGGTCACCATGCTTGGTTTTCTAAATTTTCATATATTCTTGTTATAAAATGATACAGATGTAAAACTTTGAACAGTAAAGACTAAAAGTAAAAATATTTGACCAAATGGAATTATTTATTTTTTAACCAAATTTGAAATTATTACACCTAAAAATTTCAGAGATTAAAACATTTATTTGGTGGAACATTTTAACCTTCCAGTATTGTCAATTTAGAGTAGCATCTAATTCATAGATGTCTTGTAGTTTTGGAAAAAATTTTTGGTAGGTCACTGTGCAATATGGCAATTAGCCAGAATTCACAATTTGCCTACTCTCTCATGATTGTCATTTTGTGTGCTCCTCAGCAGGAGCAATTGACCTGGCCAGAGTTGGATTAACTCAAGTTGGCTTTTAGACCAATAAATCTAAAAAAATCACTGATGCATTTAAAGAACTTGCCTTGGGAATATGACTATACAAAGTACTAATACGGGTAGTGTTGAACACCTGTGAGCAGAACGGCGCAATATGTTTATTTTTTCTGCGCTCACATCCTTTACAAATATGCGGGCCTGTGATAGTTGGGGGGGGGGCTTGAAAAAATTTGACCATATAGAGGGGGGGGGCATTTGAAAATTTTTGGGGTACTTAGGGGGGGATCTGAAAAAAATAAGATTTCAATCGAAATTCCTCCAGCCCCCCCCCCCCCCTAATCGTTATTTGTGAATCGCAGCATAACATGAAGCCGTATACTCGGTCCTGTATACCGCAGTGACGTTATACAGAACCATATAGTGGCTTGGTAATGGGAGGGCGAAGGTTCTCGATACAGCAAATTATCTTGTCTGTATGCTGTTCTCGCAAGGACTTTGGCATATAGCCTTCCACAATCGACTGTGCACATACTTACTGAGCGGGTAGATGTGTGAGAATATTGTTGATAAATATTACGCTGCACCGGTGACATTGAGTTAAAAAATTACTGTGCACATACAGACGGCTGAAGTTTGTCTTAAAATCAAAGCGTCTTTACTAACAAAATAACGTCGTTGGCTCCCACCATCTTACCTGGGAGTATCTCAAGAAGATATTAAAGCTAATATTTGATTAATAAACCGGCCAAAGACGAGTTGGTCGTTGACCCGTCAACCAGTGAGTGGGATGTCACGTTTTCTTGCACACGCAGCAGGGGCTACCACGTGAATTCGCCAGACCCCTAATTTGATCCCTCACCAGCCTTGAGAGTGTCAGTGCGTCGAGACGACACGCATCGGTCAACAGCCCCGGCAGTAGTGGTACAGAGCAACATCCTCTATACCGTGGAAGAACATATCTCAGCGGCCGAAGATGGAGAACCGTATTCTATGTTTGCTACTTCTGAGCGTTGCCTTCGCGGTACGACCTGGAGGTAAGTCGGCTACGCCCTGTACTAAAGGTAGAGCGTTCAATAAGTTTTCAATAGTTTAGTAACAATGTGTAAACTGTAAATTGTTGCGTTAGGCAGCGACAGGATTCGTCAATGAAGTGTATAAGATGATCATACACTTCCAACTTTGGCATAAAATTATCGTTTAGTGAACTTGTCGTCATTTAGCTGAATGTAATGAATTGTTCGCAGCCATATGGAGTCAAAAAGATAAAATGACTTCTATAAAATTTACCAGGGTCGGGAGGCACGGTCCCCGCCCCTCTCGACTGGCATGGCAGTTGTTCATGCTTCATGGAATATATGAAACGTTTGTTAACCTCATAGATAGAAGCCATTACGTCCCCAACAAAATTAAAGTAATTGAGATCGCACGCTGCATATTCCAAACTTTCCTTCGACTTTGTCCAGTCTTGGCGTTGCATAGCACGGCATCGTATAGAACTGCGATAAAGCTAGAATGCTCAAAATCTATGTAGCTCGCATATCGCCTTTGTCATTCGAATAAAAAGAAACTAAACGCATCATACAACGAGTTGTACCCCCAAGTAAATACACCTGATTGAATCTCTCTTTAATCTTAGAATGATCTAGCAAAATCTATGTAGCTCGCATATCGCCTTTGTCATTCGAATAAAAAGAAACTAAACGCATCATACAACGAGTTGTACTCACGGTTAATGATGATGCCTGATTTACGGAGAGATATTAAAACAAAGAGTGGAAACCAGCGATCTCCCTTGGCTGTTCCAAGTATTCCCCAGCACTCCAAAGTAAATACACCTGATTGAATCTCTCTTTAATCTTAGAACGATCTCTCACCCCGTCTGCCAGTGTCTTACTTTTCTTGTCTCGTTCCTCCACTGTGACTCTCTTGTAGACTAAACATGTCTTCTCGACTCCAGTGAAAAACTGCAGGCGCTTGCGTTGCAAGGCGTATCACTGGTATTCCCAAGACAGGTGCACACTGTGCTCCTTATCGGTCAATCTTTCAGTTCGACTATTTGGTTCACTATGTACCGATAGATATATTCACGGCAGCCCTCAGCTGATCACACAGAAGTTTAAAATCAAAAACTCCGGCTAACAATAACACCTACAGTCAACTGTTTCTTTTATTTTTATATTTGTATTATCAAGACAATGCTTTACCGATTTCGCCCAGTATGTAATGTGACGGAAAGCTATAGTAGTCTCGATTTCACAGGCGAGCTGTCGGAAACCTTGGTTTCTTCATGGATAAACACTCGCAACTGTAATTCTATCGCTGCCTTAGTTGATAAGAAAACTATGCGATCTTGATTTCCAATCCAAAGTCCATGCATAAATCAAATGACGTCACACACTTGAGGGTTATGGGTTACGTAATGTTTAATATCGTACACCCTTCTGAGTCCATACCAGACTGCGACTTTTCATGTATCAGATAGCCCATTAAGGGTATTTCACACTCAGGGTATGCTGATCCATTAGTACGGTAATTTTCGCCGCAAAATTGCACCTGATTTTCACGAAGCAGTGCCTCTTTCAATCACGGTCCCTACACAAATAGGAATGAACGTCTTTTAATATGCCAGCGTGTAATTGAATAACTGAAGTGGCTATGAAGTCGCCATGCAAATATTTGGTGGTTTTCCTATTCAAAAAAAATCATAATTTTTATGAAAGATCGCAATCGAGCTAAAAATTCTCTGAGCAAATGGTGATTTGATTTCCTGGCGTCTCAGCACACAAGTGAAAGTTTTTTGTAATTTCGAGGGATCGGCTTCAAGGTTGATGATCTCGCGCATGCGCAATAGAGTTCCTCAGCTGAAGCTTTCACTCACCTGACTAAAGTTACAGGTGTAAAACTGCAGCAGCAATTGTTTGCTTACAAATTAGGACGAACGACATGACCATGTTTGCTTAGTGAAAGTCTTTTCGTTCGCTAAATTAGAGGCGCGCGAGTTTCATGACACATTCTCAGGAGCCTTGGCGTTATGACCGTCCGATAGTATGCTACACGCAATTGCAGTTTTTGCCAATGACGTTTGAGCGTTATGTCTTGACGCGCTATATAGCATACTACCGAATCAAAATTGAAAAAAGCTAGACCACTTGCGTCGACAAATGTCAGTATATACTGGGAAACCGTTCATGCAATTTTACTATGATCGACAAGCACATTTTCCCGGTTTCTGAACTTGCTGCCCTCGGCGTCAGAGTGTGTCACTGTCAACATAATGTGACGCACTCGGTGCTGCTTGGCAGTCTATCACTTCTGTAGTACCACCGTTCCCAACGTGAAACGTTCAAATTCTTATCGATTCTCTTTAGTCATTCATGTTTGTCGAATGACCGTAGCGATGCAAATGATATGCTATCTCAGTATGGGATTATCTGAGATATCCAGACTCGTAGAATTTCCCAATCAGTATGTAACTCCCAGATGCAAACTAGAATATGTGATAAAGCGCTTTGCAGTGAAATAAATGTCGACAGCCGACCACGCCCTGCTATGAATCATCGTAAACAAACAAAACAGAACGAACAAGATGCTAAATGATCTCGTCGACTGATATTGTTGTATATCACAAGCCACGAACGAGGATGAAGTTCAAAGGTCCTCGTTTCGTCATAGTTGTTATATTCCTTGTGTCCTGTATTTCATGTATTTCTTATGTATTAAACACCGTTGCTCGTCGTGTGCCATGCATGTTCAAGTGTGCAGCCAACTCATCATTTTCTTTTATATTAGAAAGATAAAATCAAATGAAAAATTATAGTGTAAATGAGAACAATTTCACCCAAATGAGTGACAACTGGAAAAAACTTCCCCATTTACGACATTGCTCCAGACGATGACGTGTTCAATTTTGCTGATCAGTGTCGCTGGATTGGAGCAAAGCGTTTCTTTGTTGTTCATAATGACGTCGCTGCACCTCCGCGAACCCCGCATACAACATCGACAATCAACTAAATGTAGGATTTGTTATGCATTGTATTCCAACTAAACAGAGAATCCTCCGTCAAATATCGCTAATTGAAGTCAAGTTTTCAACTCTAATGCAACGTAAAAACGTTGACATTGCCCGCTTTTCTGCAAAGATATGGGGTACGTGGGGTGTATGCCTAGCATAAAAAAACCTTTCAGCCCGATCCATACAAATCTTAATTAGATAATTTTATTTATATTTATAGTAGCGTCTTCATTACTTGATGTGTGATAGAAAGTTTATTAAATAAAAAAATTACTAATAATATCTAATTTTTCAGGTTCTTTTGTTGTTTTGATTGTTGTTTTAGCTACTATAGACTATAGTCTATAGCAGCTATTGGGATGGGTATCCGTCCGGCATCCATCGTACGTCTGTATGTATGTCCGTCCACTCGAATATCTTGAGAATCACATTACTTACAGATTTGATATTTGTTGTGCAGAAGCAAACTATAATAATGAGAAACCACTTTTTAATTTAATTTTCGATATTGTTGTAAATATGCAAATTAGCACAAAAAGGCGTTTTTGGTAAAAAATTTTCTTCTTCATAACCGCTGGTCAAAGGTTTTGATATTTGGAATACTTTGGTATATTTTGTATAGGGATGAACTTCTATAGATTTATTTGAAATTGTGATGAAATATGCAAATCTATATTTCTTAAGGAATTGTTTTTGTCAGTTTGGCCTAAAATTTATTTCATCAAAACCGCTTGTCTTACAGCTTTGATATTTGGTATATAGGTTCATAGAGATGATCAAAATATGATATATTCAAATGGCGAAATCTACAATTTTTTATTTTGGGCATTTTTTTTCATTTATAGTTAAAAAATTAATTGTTTCTCAAAAGGTATACATTTTCCTACAGATTAACTAAATATGATATATTGAAATTATAATGAAATCTACAATTTTGTAATTTTGTCGCAATTTTTGCCATTTTTGGTCAAAAAAATATTTTCTCAAACTACCTTTGATATTTGATATACAGGTTCCAAGGCGATATATTGAAATTTGATGAACTCTTCAATTTCTGTATTTCTTGGTTAATTTTTGCCATTTTTGGTCAAAATCTTTGTTTCTCAAATGTTACTCATCTGATAGCTTTGATATTTGGTATACAAGTTCCTAGGGTTCATCTTAGTGTAAGATATTGAAATTATGATGAAATCTTCAATTTAATATTATTGCAGCTAATTTTGTCATTTTTGGTCAGGCCATCCTGAAATGAGCTAGCTATAAAAAGATATCCACCTACGTCATCAACACATGTGCCACAAAAAAGTTATTCTCTACATAAAATAAAAGAGCACTGTCGACTGGGTCGTTTGTTTTTTAAAAACCGCTGGTCAGACAGCTGTAATATTTTGGTATACAGGTCTTTAAGATGACCTTAGTGTTATTATTTCATACAGTCAGGAAATACTCATTATTTTTGTATCCAAGTCTATAGTAGCTTCAGGGACATTGGCCCTATGTTCTTTAAACTTAATTAAAGGGCAGTGGTCGTCGCGCTGCGCGTGCGCGATTTTATTGTTGAGAAACATAATTTTTTGTAAACATAAGTCTTCTCAACTTCAATCGGAGTGAAATGGGAGCAGTCCCTCACTTTGTTAACGCCTTTGTAAGACTCAACATCATGCAATAGTAAAATGTTAAGATCGGAAACGAACTTCAGTGGTGTATTTCTATTTTGAGCTCATGTGAGGCTACAAACATTGAGGCACTACACTCGGCACATTATGTCGTTGAGTTACTGCAGGCCGTCACAGTGAACAAATGGGTTTGATCACGCGCAGTCACGCTGGTTGTACACTATACTACGTACAGTACAGTAAAATGCATCACTTAAATGATTAACATTGTATGTATGTATGTATATATACAGGGCTATATCACCTAAGCCATGTTCTATCACTTTTTGTTCTATATCACGTGAGTGAGGCTCAGCCAATCACAGTACCTGAATTATACATGAGGTGTAATAATTAAATAATAACACACGCCAGCAAGGGCAAGATCACGATTTGTTGCCCGCCCAAGGGATGGTGATCATGACGATAATATTGATGATGCCCAAGCCCAAGGCGAGGGTATCATCAATATTACCGTCATAAGCAGCAGCACGATGGCAGGCAACAAATCTTGGTCTTGCCCTTGCTAGCATGTGTTATTAATTTTATTACACAGAACAAACACTGTTGTTTTCGAAACTTTGCTTAGAATGCAGTCATGTGTCGATCGAGACTCGCCACAGAGAAGCGTTCTATTTGTTGCTCGATCGTAATGCTACATGGAGTTGAAGGTCAACTTAAATTAACGTCTATAAAAACAAAGACAGTGTTGTTATAGCTTTTCTCGTTTAATGTATTAAATGTCCTCTACTTCAGGTCCAGCTGATTTCTTGTACCTTTTCAAAAGCCATTGCTTTCCAGAATATTCCAAGCAAATGTACGTGATGATGTGGTACGCGCAGAAAGGACGCGCGGTATTCCAGAACGTGGCAGCGGGCTATATCAGTGCACGCGACAGGGCTATATCAGCGCACGCGAGAGGGCTATATCACCTTAGCCATGTTCTATCACTTTTTGTTCTATATCACGTGAGTGAGGCTCAGCCAATCACAGTACCGGGAAAATACGTGAGGTATAATAACACTTTCACGTGAGTGAGGCACAGCCAATCACCGTACGTGGATAACACGTGAGGTGTAATAAAATTATTTGCAATGATATTTGCATCTTGTTTCCATCACCTACAGATGCTCAAGATCCATTCACGGAACGCCCTGAGGAGACAGTGGTGTTTGTCAACGATTCAGCCCAACTCAACTGCTCCTTTGTGACCCTGCCAAGTTTCGTAGTTTGGCAGAAAGGGTCGGAGGGCATCGCTGTGAATCGCGATGTAAACAACGACCTGGAAGACAGCTACGAAGTAACAGGCGATGACTCCATGAACCAGTTTCATCTCAGGGTCATTGAGGCGGCAGTCGATCTGTCCGGTACCTACACATGCAGCGATTTCAGTGACTCGTCCATCAGAGCCAGCGCCGATCTGATCGTTATTGGTGAGTACAAGAATACATCATTATTATGGCGTTGTCACATCGTTTAGCCAGCGCCAAACACTAACACGACGGCAGTTGACAGAGATAGATAGATAATATAAGTCACATTGTGGTTGCTTGGGTCGTTGCTTGGAGACCACAGTAGTTTTTGCTAGGAGTCGAATTTTCTTCACACTTCAACTTAAAGATGTTTTTTGATCTATTATATCAATCATCGTTCTCAGTTTTTTAAAGCTTGTATATACCCTAATACTTTACGTATTCTACAAGGAAGGGATAAGACATATGTTCAAAATAATGAAATTATCACGATTTTAAATTTGTCCTTTATATATCATCAGAGATATTTCTTTTGTAGTACAGTTATGTAATGTAAAACAATTACAGAGATAATCTGTCTGTTTATCTATCCATCTATCCATCTATCTATCCATCTATCTATCTATCTATCTATCTATCTATCTATCTATCTATCTATCTATCTATCTATCTATCTATCTATCTATCTATCTATCTATCTATCTATCTATCTATCTAGTATCTATCTATATCTATCTATCTATCTATCTATCTATCTATCTATCTATCTATCTATCTATCTATCTATCTATCTATCTATCTATCTATCTATCTATCTATCTATGCATCTATGCATCTATGTATCTATTTATGTATCTATCTATGTATCAATCTGTCTAAAATATTTTGCTCATTTTTTTAGCTCATAGTTGGTATGTATATAGATACCAAAAAGAGCTTATGTGGTTAGTCGGTTGCGTCTGTATGTCTGTATGTCTGTATGTGGGTATGTATGTGCGGATGTATGTCCGTCACACGCAAAAACTCCCAGACCGCCAAAGCTACAATCTCAGTGTTTGGTGTACAGGTAGATGCAGGGGTTGAGATGTGACGTTGTTCAAATGAACACGTCAGTGTCAAAAATGTGCAAATGAGGTAAGAAAAGGGAAATTCTGCAAATGTGTAGGAGTGGTGGCACGCCGGTGACTGAAGCAGGCTACTCAACTGACTTAAGTCATATCCTGTCATTGTTTATGAACTGTTACATATTAGCAGACCTGCTCAAACTAAGAGGGACTAGCTGTTTCTGCTATGCATGTTGCCAAAATTTACCTCCAGTACCTAAAGTTTATTTACTTTTGTCATTCTTATTTTTCTGGTTTAAATATTTCTTGTTGTTTTTCTGGTTGTACTGTGCAGAAATCTTTGTCATAATATCAACGTAGAATTTTCCTGCACTGAACAGATAGAAACAACATTTATTGTTAATCTTTGGTACCCGTGATACTGGTATGTACCAATTCTGATCAAATTTGAGCGACATTGCGTATCATTGCGGTATTTTTCTTATTCCATGCAGACGGGGCACCAGAATGCAGCATACATCCGGGTTACACCGCCGTAGAAAACGAAGAAATTACACTTGTATGCATGTCCTCTTCAGTCGTTGACCTGGCTTGGTTGAAGGACGGTGTTGAAGTTCAAAGGGTAAGGGGAATGACACACAACCTGACAACGACGCTGAACAAAACCGACAACGGTACAAGATTTAACTGCAGGATCGTGCACCCCAAGCTGTCCGACGAACAATCGTCGCAGTTATCCTGCGAAGAAGACATCGCCGTTGTTGTTCAATGTAAGTCGTCTCGTTCTCATATCAATACCCATCATGCATCAAAAATTAATCAATACGTTTCCTATGCATCGTGAGCAAAATTTGGAAACGTTTTCTTGATATCCTAGCCCTAACACCAACCCTACTCTATCTGGCATGTCCCAGCGATATCAAGGAAATGAACTGCGAGAAGTGTACGCAGTGCCAGTAAACAAATTTATTTGTCACAATCAAGTGATATTTTAACGGAGAAACCAAATATTCGATTTTAAATCCATTTGCAATCATTTCTTAATAAAGCTGACATCCGGCTACCGCTATCGCCAGCAACTGTTTTTCAACGTAGGCAGGTAATGTGCATGACACGTCTTCTGGTGTTTGAAGTTTGAAATCATAAATGTCAGCGCCTACTCTTTATTCGCGCTCTACTGTTTTTGATTTCCCCCAATGCAATGGCCGTGAACAAGGAAAAGCGAAACCAGTCCTTAAGGCCGAATAACAGCCACCCGTGCTGTGCCGTCTCGTAGTTTCTAATTTTAGAGCCGAGTAGATTAGAAACAATCATGCGAAGTATTTACCATCGAAGGACTCGTCCATGTTTCGTATTTCTCGTTTGATTGATGTTTGGGAAATGTGACAGAAAGGGGCACCCAAAAAATGAGTTTTGTAGAAAATGTGACAGTATGTACTTTCTACGTAAATATACAATTGAAAGTATTTTTGTACAAATTCAAACTCCAAAGGTGAAATGATAGCTGCTTCTAACTGCAGTCATACAACGATTCCGGAAAAACAGACAAACAGGAAACAAGCGTTCCACTTCCCTTGTTCCCACCAGAAAATCTCTCCACTTTGCTCCGGTCAGAACAAAAGATCCCCGATGTGTCCTTGACTTAGAACCTCCAAGTTGCGCTTGCCAAATATATAGAACTATCACTAAGATGAGGATTGTAACTGCACTGCCTTTTCCGAGTGTCAATCTCAGGGTCATCTCTTTGTCACAATACGATGCTTTTACCGAACCCAACGAAACAAACCCAATGCTGCACTCAGCAGTAAAATTAAATTTCCAATTCCGCTTGAACACCGCCTTCAAGTTTCACAGGAACGGTTGTTGACTGCCGCCCCCAGAAAGACTGCTCGAAACGAAAACGATTTTCCACCCCGTTCATTGCCCTATTTTATAGTACTTTTTTGGTTTTTCGTATTCTGGTCGCGTTGTGTCGGTCTTGGTGGATGTTCTCTCAAACCGTGAATAGATATCCTGCCTTAAGATAGTACGGTATGCACCTTGAAAGGGAAAGACTCAAACTTTTTCTAAAACTTTCCTAAATGAAACTTTCAACCATTCTCACACCAAATCAACAATAAAATCGGCGGTTACCGTGCAAAGTTTGGAACTAGCGAAACAAAATGCCCAACATTTTGCGATATGTGATATTCAAAATGGTCGCCACCCCTGTGTTAACTCTATGGGGAAAATTATATTTTCGGTGAAAGTTTTTCGTTCTCCAACAAGAGCTCTAAATTGACACTGATTCACAAGTTACAGATCAGGTTTTGTAGAAATTTTAGAGTTGGAATATCCGACTACACTTAACGTTACGCAATGTAATATATTCTACATTCTTGACCCAAACTTTAGCTTTAATCTTTCTTACTGTCAGTAATAAAACTTCAGATCATTGTCATTGTCACGGTGAAGAATTTGAAATGTTTCGATAGATGTGTTGATTCTGGCTATCGTGGTAATCCTGCCTGTTTCAGACAATTGTCAATTCAGGTAGACAAGTTTTGAAGTCCATATTGAAACATCACTGACTGAATCTACACTAGCACTCTGAATAATTATTAGTATAATCAGGGGCCATGAACTCGACTGGCCTATTTGACTAGTTTCATGGCTCCCACCAGATTATACAATACTGCAATGTTCTTACTTTTATTGACTTTGTATAACATCCGAAATACACCTTTTCTTTTCATTTTCATTATTGTGTATACTGTGAGGCATCTTGTGAAATAAAGCATTCATACATTCATTCTTGTATAAAAAAAAAATTAGCCCAAAGTTGTACCGATATATGCAATTCAAAATAATGTCTAGCCCTTTGTCTACTCTATTGAAGTAAACTCATTTTTTTAAAGAAAAAAGGCGAATAAAAACTTCACAAACTCCGCACACTGGCACTTCGAAATGTGTCCTCTAGAGCGACAGCTAGGACGACATAATATTGTAAAGATTTGAAAGAAAGATCACATATCTGCCACTCAGGTGCATTTTACGTCAAACTTATTATACCATCGTTTAATTCAGTTGGCCAACATGGGTTTTCAGGTCTTCAGACGGTAGTCAGGTCTGGCAATTTGTGATTGTGATAAAAATCATAGGGCGGATTTTTTTTTCAAAAACAAATGGTGGAAATTGAGGTAACAATATGAGTTAGCAAAATATGAATATACGAAAAGTTAGAGGGCCTCTCATCTTCCTCGACAGATGATTAAAATGAAAAGGGTGAATAATTGTAAGAAATTCTCAAAGGGCAAAACTTACGTTCAACATGTTTCAATCATGAGACGAGTTGACCTTGGCGTTCACTGATTTCACCCTATTGTTTACGACGAGCAGATTTGGACGACGTGGTGATTGTAGAGGATGAAGGTAGCAACGGCAGAGTTGTCGAAGCGGGCTCTTACCATGCAACGTGCACCGCCGATGGTTATCCGACACCCGTCATCAGCTGGATGCATCCCGATGGTAGCACAGAAGCGGGCAATGAGTTGCACGTTCACGACGCTACGAGGAGTGATGCTGGCAACCACACCTGCCACGCCGTTAGTCAAGTGTGGGACGGCAGCAGTATAAGCAAGACCGGTAGTATCTCCCTGGACGTGCAATGTAAGTTTGATTTTGAGACGTCTGCTCTGAATGTCCTGTCACAAATCGAGGTTACAGAGCGCCCAAAAGAGACTTTATTTCGCAAATTGTTGAACAAATAGTGATGATGTAAATGTTTGAAACATATCTATTGAAATAACAGGAAAATTCATGAATGTAGTTTCAATTTCTCACAACGTCATTCGACTTCCATATATTTGCCATCAATTTGTGTTTGCCCAACCGTATAGTTTATTGATAGTAAACATTATTTATTAGTCTTCATTTGATTTGTATTTTACAGACAAACCTGCGCTCACGACCGAAGTTTATGGTACCGCCAAACATTCTGGCGATAGTGTTGTGGTGCTAGAGGGCGCGCCACTTTCGGTTGCCTGCATGGTTGCCGAGGCCAATCCAGCCGTCGACGTCATAGAGTGGAGCGATGTCAGTGCCAACGTTGATGGCGCCTGGTTGAACTTCACAGAGATCAGTCGTGATCATGGCGGAGACTACACATGCGAGGCAAACAATACATTCTGGGACTCATCGGTTGGTTCTGCCGATGTCACCATCAATATCGACGTGCAATGTAGGTAAATGGTCAAAAATAAAGGTGGAGGGGGTGGGTGTGAGGATAGCTGTAATCGGTGATACTATTTTCAATATCGTGTGTTCTTCTATTAATAACAAGTTGAAATGCAAGATACAGACTTAACACGTTGATGCATTGTGTTCTTTACGAATATTCCTGTCGTCAAATTATATCTAGCCCGAAATAAAGTTCACTTTTCAACAAAACATACCAACACGATTGGAACTGGGGATAATTAGATGGTAAAGTAATGTCGATTTAATCTGCAATAATGTAAGCTCATCTGCTTTTCTTTTTAAGTTACACACTTGTTTTAGGATTAATTTGTATTATTATACACCTGCGTCTGTAACCTATGGAGTTTCGTCGTACAGTAAGTTTCGGTATCAGGAGACGCGGAGTCTAATAACTGTAGAGGTTATTGGACGCTATATGACCTTTGACCTCAACACACCTTTACGTCAACATGGTGAAAAACAGGGAATATTTTACATTTTTTACAAGAATATATACTTCTTAGCGTTCAGTACTTCACAAATTAAATCATGGTCAGTCCAAAACCTGTAAGTTCGATTGAAATTTTGATGCTTAAGGTAGAACGCACCTCGGGGACAGACATTCGGACTCTCAAACTTTTACAGTTCTCTTCTGATATACCACATGTGGGGGTTCATTTTAAACCTCTGGTGAAAGAAAACTTTTTACCGGCTTAGTTTTTTGAAATTCGAAAATTTTTATTTTTCGCCATAGAGTTAACACAGGGATGCGGCCATTTTGAATTCTAATATCGGTAAATCTTGGGTTATTTCTTTCTCTAGTACCAAAAATTGCACGGTGACCCCCTATTTTTAATCTTGATTTTGAAAAAGAATGATTGAAAGATTCCTTGAGGAAAGTTCGAGCGAAAGTTTAAGTCTTTCACTTTCGAGGTGCATATTACCTTAAGTACAATTTCTACTTGACAACAATGTCCACCGCGCAGCGCGGGTTGAAATTTCGTTCTGTGCGCTTGGACGCGCTCAACGCGCGCGTCCCCACCCTGCTCGAGATGATCGCTCAGTACAGTGCGTAACGGGCATCCGAAAGACGCTTCAATTTCGACTTTTTCCGATAAAGTTAGACTAGAAAGATGAATAATAATAAGGTTATTTGCAAAATATCGGGATTTATGTCCTCGTACATCATACGCTTCGGTGTTGTCCGAGACGCTACGCGTCTTGGACAATACCTCCGCTGCACGATGAACTCGGACATAAATCCCGGTATTTTGGTAATAACCTTATAACATCGCAACATTCACCTATATGGCAGTTAACACTTTTGAGAAATTTGAAAAATGTAAAGATTCAATTATCCCAAATTAGTTCCAATCGTGTTTACCATAGGATATCGTTGCAGTCCCGTGGTGACAAGTCCAACAATTGGACTTGCGACGCAATTTATTTTTTGGTGGGGGAGGGGGGCAGGAACTTCGCTTTTCAAAAAAAACCTACACTATATGAGGCTTCAAAGAGAACAAAAGTTTGTCTACTTCCATAGCTGGTTCAAATTTCGATGGTATCTGTGTGGGATACAAACAGACACCGGCGGTCATCATGATGATGATTGTGTCAAAATTTGAATAAAGAGACGTTAGGAAGCAGAGAATGAATGCTCCCTCCCTAATGTATACATTTTGTTTTACTTTTGCAGTTACTTGTGAATGATAAAAACTACACTGCATATTTTTTACAGAATTTAGAAATTCTAGACCGCATGCATGCATGCATGTCACGATCGTGTCACAGTTTGAAGTAAATCTGATTTGATTAACGAGTTCGGAGGCTGATCTTTTTTTGCCTTTAAAAACAGTTACACCTGAAGTCAACATCGCCGACAAGAGCAATAACATCACCATAGAGGGCCAGTCTTACACGCAGAGCTGTTCCGCCGATGGCAACCCGAGCCCCGACGTTTATTGGCAGAGCTTCGACGGTATGGTGCAGAACGGCAACAACCTGCAGATATCAAGTATTTCCCGAACTCAGCAAGGGTTATATACATGCTACGCAAACAACACTCTCTGGGACGGATCAGCGGCTATTGGAAATGACTCAGTCATGGTAACGGTGCAGTGTAAGTGAGAATAGCCTTAACCTTTCGCGATTATCATCACAGTCGTTTAATTTTCTGGCTTTGCTCTTCACGATTCACTCATTTCTCTCCCTCCTGTGTTGATTTTTCTATGCCCTGCATTCTCATACCACCGATTTACACATGACTATCGCCATATCGTTGCCTCCATTCTGTTTGTCATTATGACGTTGCAACATCATTACTTTCACTGATTACGTTACATCCTAATATTCAGACCCGTTGTGTGTATGAGTGTGTGTGTGTCATTTTTTTGATTGGATATATGATCACTCTTTCCTTACCATCATGTTTATCATCATCATCATCACCATGATTGTCACGGTCACCATTACCATCAACATCATCACCATATCATCATCATCATCATCATCATCATCATCATCATCATCATCATCATCATCATAACGAACAACAGCAGCAGCAGCAGCAACAGCAGCAGCAGCAACAACAACAACAACAACAACAACAACAGCAACAATAATAATAATAATAATAATAATAATGGAAAGTGAAGCAGTAGCAAGAAAGAAAACAACGACAACAAAACGGTTGTCATTCGTCCGGTCAATCCGTCTCACCGAGTCCACTTTCAACTCTTCTGTCTCACTATTTCCTTTTTTATATATTATCTTTCACTGTCTCACAAATTGAATCATACTTAAACATTTAAAAAAAACTTTCCAATACTTTCCGCAGAGAGAGAGAGAGAGAGGAGAGAGGAGAGAGAGAGGAGAGAGAGGAGAGAGAGAGAGAGAGAGAGAGAGAGAGAGGGGGCGGTGTATCGACACAGACCTGTCCTCAGCGAATGAACACCCTTTCTATAAGAAATAACACCCATCCAGTCCACTTTTCTCTGTATATTACTTACCATCAGATCCCCCTACGATAACGACACTGCCCCAGCGGCCATTAAAGAAGGCGCAAACGTTACACTGAATTGCACCGTGGTGGAAGCCAATCCGATGATGGTCAACTTCATATGGGTACTCAATGACGGCACGACCTTCACAGAACCAGTCGTGTCCTTGGCTGGCGTCACCAGAGAGTTCACGGGCATACACACGTGTACCGGTACCAACACATTTTACGATAACACACAGGGAACGGATAGCGCTGACCTTGATCTTGACGTCCAGTGTAAGTGAGATAGCAAATTATCATATCCACGTTTTTAGCCAAGGTTGATCACCCACAATGCCATGGCAGGGCTCCTTTCGATTTAAATGATAGAAATGACCTATCTTTGAATTATTGGTGAGAATTGAAAACATTGACTGGTGTACAATAATTTTGTCATTCAAACAGCTCAGTCATCTTGGTCTGTACGGTGACAGGTCACTTTCGTTTATTACAATTACAGATGGCCCCGAAATATCCTTCGATCAGCCTGAAGTAGTCTGCAAAGAAGGCGAATCGGTCAGCTTGCAGTGTACCGTCGACGCCAACCCTGCACCCTACGATGTACACTGGATGAGCGGCGGTCAGAGAATTTACGATGGTACGACTTACTCACTCCCAAGTGCCGATCGCAGTGACGGAGTAACACTCGTGTGCATGGCTCATAATAGATTCTATGACAACTCCACGGCAATGGGTCAGGAAATTCTTGACTTGGTTGTCCAACGTAAGTATTTTCAAATAGCAAACCCGCACCGTATTATTACGGCAGTGTGTAAAGCGTTTAGTCTATACGAGCATATTAGGCGGAAAGGTCAATAACGGTAGTTGCGAATTTAATTCAGAATCATGAACGTAGCGGTGTATTGCAAAGTCGACAATCGCACGCTGAGTTAGTGTAAATTAATTTGATTATTTTGGATTGTATGGATCCTACACTAAATCTGACCCCATTTTTATTATTCTGTCAAGAGTTTTCTGCTTTTTGGACATCAGGAGCTAGTATATGCTCTCCTTGTTACTACTAGTTAGATAAGTAATATATTTTGCATCTTTTGAAGCATCGCAGTTGCATATGTATATGTATCGGTCACAGAAATCTGCAAAGCTTCGGTGAGAATGTTGATGCCGACAAATTGATAAAAATATTGAAGTCAAAAAGCAAACAAACAATCAAACAAATAAACAAACAAACAAACAAACAAAAGAACGAACGAACTAGCACAGAAACCTAAGAAACGATTACATGATCGGTCAAGTACGAACACACGAATCAGATTGTGTAATATATCCAAATATGTTCTCGTCACTGTACTTTAATAAAGCGATATTTCACTGCCGAAGCAAATATTTAGAGTAATATTTCTAATCGCCGCTTCATCTTGATTAAAAAGTAAAGTCGCCGGATATGATAACAGTTACCATGGGAATGTAATTTCTGACAGCCAGTCTTAAACAGAAGTGCATCAGATAGATTTACATTCGAATTCAGTAATGATCGTGACTTGACATTGACATGTCTGAGATTCAATTATCCGTTAGATTTGGGTCTATTCACATCCCCAGCTGAGAAACATTTTCGTCTATTTTTATACCAACAGATCCACCGACAGTATCAACACTGCCCTCAGCGGCCATTAAAGAAGGAGCAAACGTGACACTTAACTGCACTGTTGTGGAAGCCAATCCAATGATGGTCAACTTCACATGGGTACTCAATGACGGCACGACCTTCACAGAAGCAGTCGTGCCCTTGGCTGGCGTCACAAGAGAGTTCACGGGTATACACACGTGTACCGGTACCAACACGTTTTACGATAACACACAGGGAACTGGCAGCGCTGACCTTGATCTTGACGTCCAGTGTAAGTGAACTAACAAATTGGCATTCGATAGAACAAGATTACTCCTTATATTCAATTATTTGTTAGATTTAATGTTATTTATGATATTTAACCTTACAGCAAAATAAAATGTACCCCTTGTAGGTCTTTATTGTACAACAATGAGGGCGTTATGTAGGGAGATGGTTAAATATGTCTCGTGATACAAAAAATACCGATTCGGTAGCAAAATATAAGAACAGAAAAAAAATGCATGACTCTCGATTTGTGTTTAATTAAAAATTTCAGATGGTCCAGAAATATCTTTTGATACAAAGGAGGTGATCTGTAAAGAAGGCGAATCGGTCACCTTGCAGTGTACCGTCGACGCCAACCCTGCACCCTACGATGTACACTGGATGAGCGGCGGTCAGAGAATTTACGATGGTACGACTTACCCGCTCGCAAGCGCCAATCGTAGCGACGAAGGAACACTCGTGTGCATGGCTCATAATAGATTCTACGACAACTCCACGGCAATGGGCCAGGAAAGTCTTGAATTGTTTGTCCAATGTAAGTAGTTTCAGAGAATTGTCGATTCTGGCATGTTATTACGTGTTTTCACATTCTCCGTTCTCAGACGTGAATGTTTTAATTTTTCGAAACTCGCTTATTGAAACATATACTTTGATTTTCGAGACCTCGTAGTTAAAATCAATCACTGTATATCTCTTACGGAGAAAAGTGACACATCTGTGACTTGCCAAATTTAACACATACATATGAGGGAACGCAGTTTCCCTAATATATCATATCTGGAATTGCGGAAAATGTCAAATTATCTGGTCATTGTAGACGCAAAAGCTGTGCTGTAACAGAAAATCTCTGCTTCTTCTTTGAATTTGCAATTGCATCACTATTTATCCAGTTAAGCTTTTCCAACAACTTTTCGTATAGATGCCTTCTGAAATGGTGCACACAAATGAATAGGAAATATAAAAAAATAGAAGTTACAATATAGCCGTTGAGAAAACCACAGTGCATTGTTATTTCATTTTTCTCTATTAATTTAGATGTAAAGAGAAAACGCTCAACTTGAACCCCAGAGGGTAATCAACATCACGTGACAAAGACACGTTATATATAGATAGATAATTGAAAGGCACATGATATCATATAAAATTTAATAAGAAAAGTATTAAGATTGCTCATGGTTTTCAAATTGCAGAGAATGTCTGGTGCATAAAGACAATAAGATGGTTTAAATTCAGCGATTTGTCAGCATATAATTAAATATTAAAGTTACAAAAAAATTATATAGTCATTAGTGTCAGCGATTTGAAGCCTCTAACAGCTACTTCTATGGACATGGCTGACATTAAATTCCTGTCACAGTCGACGAATCTTCAGACCAATGATTTAATCTCGTTGAGATGCAATCGCTGTTCGATTGGCTGCTGAAAATTGTCTGTGATAAACTTGCAATCTTAATAAATTTGACAATCTAGACCTTATCAGGCTGGCTTTTTCATTTTCGCACACAGCAGATAATTTAGTGATTTCGCATGGCGACAATATTCTGTATAACTTTACTGAGAGTTATACCTGCTTGTGCATTCATCGCACTTGGTGCACGCTGACAGTTTTGTTCGTTTTTTTAAACAAATATAGATCCACCGATGGTATCAACACTGCCCTCAGCGGCCATTAAAGAAGGCGCAAACGTTACATTGAACTGCACCGTGGTCGAAGCCAACCCGATGAATGTCAGTTTTACATGGACACTCAATGACGGCACGACCTTCACAGAACCAGTCGTGCCCTTGGCTGGCGTCACCAGAGAGTTCACGGGCATACACACGTGTACCGGTACTAACACATTTTACGATAACACACAGGGTATCGGCAGCGCTGACCTTGATCTTGACGTCCAGTGTAAGTGCTGTTTGATTCATCCAAGGGCTTTCAGCCATTGTGTCTTTCATTTTAGGTACCCGACAGGACACTCGGGACTTGAACCCAGTAGTGTGGCGGCGGGCCTACCCTGGGCACAATTGTGTCATTAAATTACCTGTACACCGGACGGCGCGCCAACTATGAGCGAGAAGAAAAGCTAGAACCGACACAAACGACTGCGTATTGTCTAAGATCGCACATCATAACTTAGTGTTCATAAACACTCTTCCGTTGATGACATGCAACTAGCTATTATCCGGGGTATTCCAACCTTCACATGCAAAGTTTGCACCTCCAATTTTTTTCATACGAATGCCACAGAATATTATTACATCTTCAAAATCAAAAAAGAACCAAACATGGGATGAGAAACGAAATGCAAATGCTAAATTATGGTAAAAAAACATCTATACTGATATAACGGCAGGGAAGATGCCCCTTCCTTCCTGAAGACAGTAAAAACCTCAATGGCTGGAATTTTTTTTCGTTAAATTTTATATCGCCTCATTGTTAGCACAATCTCCATACATGTATTGCGATTTACATATTGTATTTCGTGTCAATGCTTCAACAACGTTTACGTTACATGATCCAATTGAAAAAAAAACGTTTGCTTCAGTTTTTGTTCTTTTGATATTCTTACGATTGAGCAGAGAATTTTGCTTTAAATTCACAAACTTTCCAAAATTTTTAGTCTCTTTTTATCAAATAGGTCGGTCCCTTGTTTTTAGCTTTTTACTTTTTATCGAGATTTCCATGCTGGCTAAAATATAATTAATCGATTATGATACAATAAAGCAATCATCACATCTTTGCCTTTTAACTTTTTTTTATACAAAAGTCACGTGATTTCTTCGTGCTAATTTCAGATGGCCCAGAGATTTCATTTGATAGTGATGTGTTACGCGTCAAAGAGGGCGAATTCGTCACCTTGGAGTGTTCCGTCGACGCCAACCCTGCAGCCTACGATGTACACTGGATGAGAGACGGTCAGAGAATTTACGACGGAGCGAGTTATCCACTCGGCAACGCCGGCAGGAATGACGCCGGAACCTTTGTATGCATGGCGCACAATAGATTCTACGACAACTCGACGGCCATGGGGCAGAAAAGCCTTGAACTAGTGGTTGAGTGTAAGTATCGTATCGATTATCACGTGTAACATGATGAACTTCTCAGGGCCAGTACACTTTAAGGGGTGGTTGCCTTGTTAAGTGCAAACAGAGGACGCAAAATATACAAATTAGATTTGAAAAGTATTAATGCCCACGACATATTCTTTTACTTTCGAATTCATTCAACATATCTAAAGAGTAAATATTTTTTTCTAAAAAAGCATCCATCAACATTTAGCTTAGAATTGAGAGTACGTACAGACATTATTGCTATATTGCCGATAACAAAACTATTTGTTGTCTTATTTTTTGTTTGATTTTAATTTGAACTTTAGAATGTAACATTTCCATGGTAACCCTCGAGCTATGCATTTTTTCACGCAGACCCATCAACGGTGACCATCGCTCTGGGACAGGCAACAGTCACGAAGGGTTCCGACCTAGAGATGTCCTGCAGGGCCGAAACGGGAAGTCCAGACCCCTACCAACTGGGTCTATACCAATCCAATTCCAGCGGTACGTACGAAATTGAAGTCGTCAGCGGAGCCACATCAGCCGCCTTCAAGATCGAAGACGCGGATGTATGGAGGTCGGGAGCTTACTCTTGCAAAGCGAAGACGCTGTTTTTCGACGGAAGCGAACTGGAGACATCTAGCGTCGACTTATCGGTCATTGTGCTTTGTAAGTGAAATAAGTCAACGACCTTACGTTGAGTGCATTTAGAGTGAAATCATGACGTGGTCTCCGATACTTACACCTGATGTGGATACTCTGTCATATATTAGCCAGGACGTCTTTAGCCAGAGTCATCTGTCGCCGGGTATTAAGGAATTTGCGACAATTGTCACATTAGTATTTGCATTAAAAAGTGTTTAAGGTTCCAAGACAAGAAATTGACCTTTTTAAGCCAACAATTTTCTAGTGGTTAATAAGCTCAGAACCCCCGTAAATTATATATTTTCAGAAAGCCTAGATATAGGTGAACATTTTGGTTACCATAGTGTCACCATTGATTATAACTATCACATGACAGGTAATTTGCATAACCTTTCAAAAATTGGTTTTCCTATGTTTTGTCACAATGCTTTGAGATATGTGGCTTAAAGTCATGTGAGTGCAAGCTATCCTGGAGGTCTTCAAAAGTGTGTCTCAGAATTTTTTTAAACCTTCTTAAACAGTTTTTATGCCAGAAAAACTTCCAGAGCAGTGAATTTTACAATAGTTGATTTCTTTAAAATTGTGCTCCAAAAAACTAAGCAAGATAGAAAAAATCTGAGACACACTTTGAAGAGCATTGTGACAGCTTGCATTCCAGCAAGTTTGAGTCAGATATTTTGAAGTATAGAGACAAAACATAGGGAAAACCGACTTTTGAAAGGTTATGCAAATTATCTTGTCACGTGATAGTTATGTAAATAATGGTGACACTGTGGTTACCAAAATGTTCCCTATATGTAGGCTTTCAGAAAATGTATACTTTATGGGGGTTCTGAGTTAATTAACCGTTAGAGAATTGCTAGATTAAAAAGGTCACATTTCTTGTCATGGAACCTTAAGTGGAATATTTTCATTTGGAGCCGATTTGAGAAACAAGGTGACCTTGACTCTTGCACCTACTAGCACTACAAGTATGTTCAACGCATTTGCGTGAAGAAAAAAGTTTACAGATCTGCAGCCGTTGGCAAATTAACTTTGTTGCATTTTTTATTTGTGATTGTCGCGCCTACTTTCACAACTTTTCTTTGAAAGAGCTACTCCTTTTACAAAACAAAACAAAACAAAAACAAGCGATGGACATAGTATATTTGAGAGACAGAAGGCGTGTAATGATTTGATCATGCACAACTTGGTTTCTAATTGCCTGGCGTATTTGACTCTCATGTGACTCGACAGACACACCAGTAACATCAGTCCCCTCCACGTTTTGTGAATCACCTCAATCATTACTGGCAACATTACATATCAGAGAGAGAGAGAGAGAGAGAGAGAGAGAGAGAGAGAGAGAGAGAGAGAGAGAGAGAGAGAGAGAAGGAGACAATTAGAACAGACAAGGACGCATACAGACATACATACATACATACATACATACATACATACATACATACATACATACATACATACATACATACATACACACATACATACATACATACATACACGCCAATAATGAGTTTTACCATAGGATACGCTTTTTTTGACCTAATGTATGCACAACTCTATGTTTGTTTGTACACAGCTCCTCCAGTTATTCTGAACAAAGCAACTGAACAGATTTCAGTCAGTTTAGACTCCGAAGCCATACTGGAATGTATTGCTGAGGGCAGCCCTATCCCTAAAATCACATGGACAGACAACGTTGGCGAGATACGTGACGCCCTCGACTCTGTCGACGGCAACACTATTACGAGCACGCTGACTATACCCGGCATATCGGAGCAACAGCTAGGTATCTATCTCTGCGAAGCCTCAAACAGCGCCGGGCGAGACCTACACGGCATCGAAGTGGTTGAATTGCCACCACGTAAGTAACCATTTACTTTCAGTCCCAGGGAAAAAAAAAACCTTTGTGTATTTGTATGAACTTTGACGAAAATCAGGTGCAGCCAACGAACAATGCATTTTTGGAGGGGTCCTTATTATGACAAGATATATTGTACATGACAAGTAATGTGAACTGACTAATTTTAAGTCAAGAGGGTAATTAATTAGCTGTTCACGATTTGGCCTCCAACTGAAAATTTTTTGACTTACCCTTTTGCACTCAAACTTCATTTTTGCCAACTCCCCACATATTTTTACCTGTTTCCCCTCCCAATTGTGAATTTTGGAAGTTCCCCTGCCCTGTGGTGTAAAAAAAACTTGCCAATTTCCCCTGCCCTGCAAAAAAAAATATCCCTTTAAAATGTTATCATTTCCTTGCAGACATGAAGCCCCCTTGCCTTGTCATAAAAATACCTGTATATTTCCCCCGTCCCAGTTTAACAAGTAACTTCGCACCCCTCTCCTCCTTTTCCCAAATCCCGGTCCCCAGGCCAATCAACCGATATCTGCCCTGCCCGACAAAAAACACTAAAATCTGCTCCCTGCCAGCTAAAAATATGTCCCCCGCCCAAGCACAATTAAAATTTCCCCAGCCCTCAAACAATTGCTCCCGAGATACTTTTTTCGATAAATAGGTCCGTTGGCTGTACCTGGAAAATGTGAAGAAAAAGTTCTCGATATGTTGAATTCCCCCTGAAGAGATGGTTCTACACACTTGATTTTTTTTCAGAATTTGAGGTTCTAACTCGCCGTTTATCAACTTTACGTCGATTATCGGTTTTGCAATATAATCCAGCAATTGTATTTTCGACGCACAGTCGTTTATTGACGTGTACTTATTGTCTCCAATGACAGCTGAAGAACCGTCTGCTCTGAGTGATGGCGCCATCGCCGGAATCGCCGTTGGAGTTATCGTGTTTATTACAGTCATCGTCATAGTGGGTATCCTGTGCTGTTGTCAGCCTCGGTCTGCAAAGGAAGGCAACCCGACAGGTATGAATACACCGTTTAAATACATCGATAGAGTCCTAGCAAACGTTGAAGTAGATTGTCGTTTTGTATGATCGAACCGCGGCGTACTTCGGTCAAGGCAAACCTTGCTTATTAAACTGACCATCCATTGATCAGCCGAGTCCCATGTCTCGATAAGTTTGTAAATAAAAAAGTATCATATCACAATACATTATCTTAAATGAAATATAATATGTCATACTTCAGTGTTTTGTCTGTTTCCAAGTCATCACATAACACGCAAAGATGAGATTGGCAATATGAAATATCAGAGATAATTTGGTCATTTTAACTTCACGTTCTTTAAAGCTGCATTAGCTTTAAATTTTTAGATAGCATTGTTTAAATTTAACTGTAGCTGATGAAAAAGATCACTTGAGTGTGACCGTAGATATGTTTTTCAAACCTTGGCGGCGAATGCAAAAAATTAAAAGTTTTAACGATGAAATAATTTTTCGACAGTTGCAACTCATATATGGCCATCACAAAATATACACCTTGTTGTGTAAGCGCGTGGAATCAATCGACCAAGTACATCACCAAGAATTGAAACTGACATTTTCAAAGACATTGTAACTTGAACCCGGCTCGGGGAAAATGTCTGTATGACGATATAGGTCAGCAAGGGGTCAGGATGCCAATGTTAAATAGCGGAAGTCCAAAACATCTCACCCAACGCATTTTGCTAGATAAAACGCAAAGCGATAGAGCGGTCGTTGATACAATGTAGCTGCCGCTTCGTATTCAAGTAACCCCGTCTATTGCAGGAATAAAATGTCAGTTCGGAGTCTTACCAACAATAGTAAATCTAGAATGTGACTGAATACAGTCAGTTTTCTATCAAATTTAGGCTATAACCTCTGTTTTACATCGAACATAGGCTGTTGCTAAGCGACAAGCACTAAGCAATAACTAGCGCCCCCAGCTAAACAGACATTTTTTTCTGTTGATTTAAATTCCTCCACACAAAATTAATCTTAATTTCTTCTTTCGAATTTCTCTTACTCTGATTTTCATAGAGGTGGCTATGCTATGCCACAACATTTCATGTCATTGTTTAGTTTATATACAAGTAATGCTTCACTCTTCTCAAATTGCATCGTAATGTGTTGCATGCCATCGTACCTTTTCAGCGTTTAAAATCGTTGGCAGCACAGCTCTCAGGTGTGTTTTATTGCGTACGCACTGTCCCCAGATATCGTGAAAGCCACACTGTCTGTAACGCTTGAGCCAATCGCCGGCATATCCGCTCTGTTTCTTTAATACGCATTTATGTCCTGCTGTCTAACCATGTCAAAATGCTGGATGTTCAAGTTGATAACACGACGTATGTTTATAATGCTCAATATTCTTTTGATAACTACTTTTTGTTTACGATGGCAAAGCTAGTACCTTGTATGAATACGTAGCTGAGTAGGAGATATAAGGAGAAGAAATTAAAACAATAGCACCGCATTGAAAAATGTTATCTAAAGTTTAAGCTATATGTTAAGTCAGTTAGACAATTTAAAGCTTGTTTTGCAAAGTGAATGTCGAGGAACTATCACTGTGTTAAAGTTCATGGATCATAATGGACGATGATAAGGAACAAGCATGTTGCACATACCATGTCATGCGCAGTGTCCCATATATTTGGGTAAGGAAAATAACTTGCTGCTTATAATGAGACTTGATTTGTGTGTTTCCCTGTTGGAGATTTGCACATTGCACCACACACTGTAGATGGTAGCTGTGTACATCTCCGTTGTCTACTTGTTCTGTACCCTGTCGTTATTGAACTTTGTGTTTTTTTAAAACTAAAATTAAAGAAATTAACATACAAAGCAAAAAAAGTCACGTAACACCTAACTACCGGATAATTAACATTTATTTTGCTCTATTTAATATCATAGCGCCACCATGGTAAATCATGTAGAGATAGCAAAACTGGCAGAGACCTGGTCGAAATTTTTGTCATGCAATCCTCTGAAATAAACCACGAAAAAGTATAATCCTTTGTAATCATATATTAAGACAGTGTTCAAAAATAACAATTTTTTTTTCAACTGTATACGCTTAAACGTTACCGACACATGCCAACCAGCCTATTCCTTCACCACCTTCCAATATTCCATTTCGTTGCAGGCGCTGCAGATGAAGAAAACACTAAAAAGTAAGTGGAAAGCTCTAATCATCAACACTGATTCTGGTTTGACGTCAGACCAAAGACAGCGTTTTTACCATTTCAAATGAAATAACACGATTAAGAATGGCTAACACTCTAACTCTTCTAACGAGTTTAGAAATGGTGTCAAATAGCGTACAAACGGTATGGACTCTCTTTTGTACTTGAGGCTTACAGGTGTGACCAAACGTTACAAAACCCGAGTATCGCCAATAAAAAATGACTCCCGAACTGGGTATGTTGATTGTTGACAATATATATTTAGCAGGCATTCGTATTGCTAGATGGTATTAGAATATGTATATTAAGTAGATTGCCCTATAGTTTACACAAATGCATAATGCAGACGTGGATAAATAAGAGTTCTTATATTTAACAGCTTATCACATGCAGATCAATAAACATATATAGCAAAAATGTATCAAAGAGATAGATAGATAGATTGATGACTAGATAGATAGACTGATAGATAGATAGATAGATAGATAGATAGATAGATAGATAGATAGATAGATAGATAGATAGATAGATAGATAAATAGATAGATAGATAGATAGATAGATAGATAGATAGATAGATAGATAGATACATAGATAGAGATAGTTTAGATGTAGAGATAGAGATAAAAAGAGATAGATTGATAGATGAATAGATTAAGATAAATGACTAGGTAGGACACACACACACACACACACCACACACACACACACACACACACACACACACACACACATATATATATATATATATATATATATATATATATAGACATACAGGCCGACAGATAAATAGATAGATGGATAGATAGATGGATGTAGAGATATATAGATAGAGACAGAGGAAGAGCGAGAAACACAGACAGCGAGACAGAGAGAGATTAGCGTGTATTCCTGAGTTGATTTTAAAATTCTGTAATCTTTTATCAATTATCATAAGACGTCAGCATAAAAATATTTGCATTATTTTTAAGTCTAATATGTAGTATTATAATATGAACGGGTATTATTGACAATTACGCAGACACTGTCATGGTATCATGTTAATCCAGAAAAGTCTAATAAGCTAACGTTTTCACCCCTTTCAGGATTCTAGCAGACGAGTTCACAAACGTTGAAGACCAAGGGGTTGAGAATGGTGCAATGCCGAGGTCGTCTCCAGACGGAAAAGGTATATATTAGGTTGTATCTCAGCGGATACCACTTGAGAACAGTTATAGTTTTCGCGAGTTTAATTTTAAAAAACAAGTTTTCGTCGCAGAAATTTCCATTGCACTAAACATTTAATTACGTTGGATGTTGTAGATACCAGCGGCGAGAAGGTCGTAGAGACTAACGTGGATGAGACCAAGAAAGTTGAAGAAAATGCTAATGAAATAGCCATGGAACCAATATATGCTAAACCAGACAAGACAAACTCCAAGAAGGTAAAATTCACTTTTACGACTTTTTTATATCAGTGTGCAAATATTGATGCAACACGTGCAATTTGTCTCGAACAATGGTCAAGTGACAGTCTAGTGACCCGGTTTACACTATAAATGTAGCATGTGTGGATAATTTTTAGGGGACATTTGGAAACCAAGTTTAAAACCGGTAAAAGCGAAGTTTGATGGCGAGAACGAAAGCAAAATCGTCTGCTTTTCAGAATTTTGCTTTTGATCGGGCCGCCGCCAATGAGCAAGAGACGTGTATGTACAGAAGGAAAGTGCGAAAATCTATACCATGGCAATTTATGTTGAAGAGTTTGCGCGTGTAGTTTATCGATGTGCTGTCCTAAAGAAATGCGAATGAGCGTTTCGCCGCGAATGTTTGTTGATCTCATTTTATGTATATATTGCAGTTCACCGAGTTTTGAATGTCGCCTTCATAATGTATTTGCCTGTCATCATCATTGTCATTACCCTGCCTAATTGCAATGACTAACATATTGGCACAGTTAAGAATACGTACATGAAGTGAATTAATGATGAAACACATTTTGTAGAGTATACCTACCTTAACACCAACGTGAATGTAGCACTTTGATCTAACATGTATTTTCAACACCGTTAAAGCACCTCATGATCATAGATTTTTTTCTTTTGCATTTTGACCGCTAAACATGTCGTTTGACGACGATTCACAACTCCACGTTTGTTGAAGTAACGCGACTTTGAATAGGGTCAGTCGAATAACTTTTCGAGGGGGGGGGGCGACAAAAGGCCTACGGCGGGGAAACTTTGCCCTTATCCATGTAAAATGTGAAAACTTACAGGCTATTGGTGACCTGGAGAAAAGTCACAGGCTAATTTTCTCTGTATCGAAATATCGTTTTGTTTGTAGGAAAGCTCTACAGCCGATGAAGAGACACCTCCCAAAAGTGAAGGAGGTATGTGCTGTTCACTTTCATTGTCATTAAGTTTCCAATTGAAAATGGCGAGATTATCACAAAGTCATGTGGTTTTTAAAATAAATATAGGGACGAGATCTCGAATTAGGTATAGAGCAGCATGGTATACGCACAACGGAGAGAGCACACAGCTTAACCCTTTGCACCCTGACCCCCTGGTGACCTATGATGTCATACGGACATTTTTTTCCGAGCCGGAAGTAACTCTGTTCAAAATCCAAAGGTATGATGACTTTGTGCTAGGGATATTGAAACACAAGATGGCAAGAAAATTGTACTATTACTTTTCCTTGTTGACCCTGCTTTTCCGCCCTCGAAATCAAAGAACTGTTTCATCGCACTATTGAAAGAAGCTTTCCGGATTTCATTTCTTTAAGTAGCATAATCTGCCGCGATGTCAATCGCATAGCGTGCTTTCAAAAACGTGTTCTCTCTCCGCACCATTGCCAAAACAAACTGTGTCCATTGCCTAAACCAAATAACCAATCCAGGCGCAACTCTAACATTATGTTATTAACAATCTCTCTCAAACGCATACTTACACAACGTATTTGACAGTATTGTCTACCCGTAAGCCATCAACGTAATCCATATCGAACACTAACAGCCATTATATATATATTATTAAAATGCTTGTGAAAGTGATAGGATTACCAATATACAAAACAAAAAAACCGCTTCATTCAATTTGATGTCGAAGTTTCTTAAATTTCGTGGTTGTTGCTATTTGCTGCATTGTGTGTATTTCTTTTGAGTCGTTTTTCAAAACCAAACTTTGATTGTCCCTTTTAGACAACTGAAGACCTTCAAGACCAGGAGATTGAACAAACATCAACAACGCACAAACAAAAGGACAAGATAATATCTACCGATGCAGCATGGGTGTGAAGACGTGGATTGAGGATACTGGATGTGTGAAATGTGCCGTACAATTCCTTTCCTCCGAAGGGCTATTATATATGCGCGCTTACAGTCGGACTTTGCAGGCATATTTCAAGAGGACTTAAATTTTCTATATCGCTTCTCTACCAACGAACTGCCCGATTGCTGTTTTGTTTGCTAAAACGATATTGAGTGGCCTGGATGTTCTTGGGCTTACCACGCCAGTATTTGTAGCTCTTGGTTGCAACGCGAGTCCGATGACAAGTCAAGTTTCACCAAGGAGTGGTAGAATTCATGTCACACTGCAATGCAAGAACTAGATGTGTGACGTTTTAGCAAGCAAAACAACAACGCTCTCGTCGCAGGCACCGAACAAAGAAGAATACAGCCTGGAAAGTGTGCTGATGCTGTACGCCAACATGGGTACACTTTGCATTTCACGTTGGTCGGCTCTTTTTCTGTAGCAGTGCCATCGCGATGTACACAGTGAAGTGTAAATATCTACAATGTTTTCGGTCCGAATTTGTTGTTTTATTTATTGTAGGCATTATGAGAAGCAGGTCTAATCGAATTTTCAAGATGAACAACTGTAGTGCGTGGTAGTGACACGCAAGTAGAAACACGTCGAGTGGAGGTGTGCTTAATTTCATTAGGTGAACCACGTTTTCTTTCGTAGCAGTATGTTAATGAAATGAAAGTTACGTTTTGCTATAGGACAATGTGAATATAATACTTCGGAAATTAGTCAAAAAATGGAAATGAAACAAAGAAAAACAAACCATAGATGTATTTAGTATTTTTTACAGTACATGCCCAATCAAGATCGCGATTTCGAATGTTATACCGTCTTGCTTTGACACTTATATTATATATCATATTCTGCTGATACGTAATTGATTATAGATATTGTACACATCAAGTACCAAGGAATCAGGGCGTCTTTGATGTTATTTTCGGCACAAACTAGATATAACGCTTTAGCAATATTTACAAGCCATATCTGAACGCGTTATAGAAGATGGTCGTGGACGGTTTTTACAGCTTTACACAACTCTCTTTATTCTAGGCAAAGCAATTGAAATTGCCCCTTTTTGAGACTGTATGATTGACGTAGAGTGAACTACAGAGAGTCTTAAATCTTCACTTTGCTGCATCTTATAGGAACAAGTTTGCCAAAGCGGTCTCCATGGACCATTGATTCGCACAATTTATTTTAGTGAAAGTTCATTGTCACCGGAGCGTTCAGAAGGACCCTGATAGCTATTGCAGACATCGGTAAATTCAATTTGTAACAAGTTTTGTGCCCGCTCACAATGATGTTGGCCTCGGATCTTTGATCTCCATCGTGTTAACTTGAGCAAATAATAAGCGAGGCTTCAGCTTTCAGATTTGCAGTGCTTAAGTAACCTTAGCATTCTTTGAAAAATGTTTGAATATATTGATAAATAACGATTCCTGCATGTTCATAAGTACGCATGCGTCAAGCTAAATGTACATGTACTCTACGTTCATATAGGGTTTTTTCTCTGATTGTGCTGTTACCGGGAGGTGTCCCTAACGCTTTGTATTTATGATAGACCGTGATTTTTTTTAATGTGTAAATTAGGGAAGATAATTAAAGTTGTGTATAACTTTAGCTACATAGGTGTATTTACTCAAGAAGATACAAAGAGGCAATCGTTTCATTCCAAACTTTTTCCCTTTTCTCTTGATTTCTGCGCTTGATTTTATATGTTAATATGATATCATTCGGTCAAACGAGTTATTTGCAAGTAGCATGCCTCGCTGTGGATACACGTATTACTTCATAGCACTAAGGTGTTCAAAACTTCGTTTACCCATCCGGCGAAACATATCAAAAATCAAATACTCACTGCACTGCTTACACAAGCCGTTTCAACAGTTCGTGTACACTCTAAAATAGGAGACATTTGCTGAAGTCATGACCTTTTGTATTGGCCAATGGCAGAAGGGAATTTCTCATGAATATTTAAATTTGTAAAAGCGGAAGTGAACGTACGATTTTGCGGGAACGAACCCATTGGCAACTTTCGGCGGGTTTTTTTAACCGCAGTTGACAGATATTCGGTGTCTTTCGAATGAAAATATCTCCAAAATGGTCTACACTTTAAAATGGCAGCTTTGGAGGGTGGTACGTGCGAGATTTTTCTCGTTACATCATTTTGAAGTTAGTCATTGAAATACGCAAATCGCCATCACACTTTCCCGCGATTTTAACGTTGACAGTCGACTAATTTTTGCGGGCGTTTTGCGATTGTAATTCTAGCTTACTTAGTTATTTCTTATACCATTCGTAGGGGCAGAAAACCAGCTTTCTAATAATGCCTAACACTTGGGTCCCACGGATAGGTGCGCAACGGTGCGCGGTTTTTAAAACGGGAAGCATTGTTTGATCGCGCAGGTCGCCTGGCTCGTATTGCAGCCGTATAAGCCCTGCGTACAGGTCTGTTTTCCCGGCGTTATATCGAACTGTGGACGAAGACATGAAATGACTGGCCATCCGATGGTTACATCAATTGTGCGTCCTCAGCTAAAAACGTCTAGAAGACCATATGAAAGTGTCTTCCGTCCATGGCATGAACTTTACGATGTTTAAGTTCCATGATTCTGTTGCTGCGACTCTGTTGTTTTCAATTTCCTCGATAGGCGGAAGCGAGCAGTCGCGATATGCGCATGTGTCAGACCACAAACGTACATCTCAACGTTGGCGGCGGTGTTCCGCATGACGTTATCGACACGGCGATTGGTTCATTTTAGTCACATGGGCGTTTATGGGATATATTTTGAGCGTCTCCAATTTTAGAGTGTACACGAACTGGTCAAGCGCTATTTTTGCTTCCCACAGGATTTTGGAGATTTTTTATTGACTTGCAAATGTCTTGCAATTTGTGTAGTCTTTCCAGCGATGTTTTACAATTCGATCAACATCTTTTCAATAAAATAAACGCAATGCTTTGTTTATATAAAATATCTGTTTGTCATTTTTTTCTCTTTGGCTTCATCAATTGACAGCTAAAAACCCCGTCGTCACTTGTGTGAATATCCCTGTTAAATTAACAAATAAATGAAATATTAATCCATTTCAGATCAAAAGGTACTCGTCATCAAAATTTCAAATGGTCGTGTTGACTCTAACTTCAAAGTAAATCTACTCGGTGACAAGTACATGTATGTGTTATAACGCCTCCACCACACGTCCCGCCTGATGTCGTTGACCCACTGTAATCAATTTGACCGATAGTAGGGCAGTGGATAGTAGTCTCTAAGACACGTGATCATCACGTGATGTTTCTATATTTATTCCCTTGACGATTGCCATTGAAGAAATTCTTAAACACTTCTCCTATTAGTTGAAATACAGAGTGATTGGCTCTAACATTCAAAACGTAAAAGTATCCATTTGTCTTGCGTTGAGTGACGCATTGTGTTAACAAATGCTAAAGCTTTTAGAAATGACAGGAGGTTGACTTTGACTCCAAGATTTAAATTTAAAGATCATCTCATCGTGTTTTGACAATCCACGCACTTTATATTTTCCCTACTTTCTTTAATTAAAGCTTTATGCCGAGTCGGTCAATAATATATCAATTTGCAATTTATTACAGTTGTAAACATTCTGGAAAAAAGTAGAGCTGAGAGTTCGGTAGAAAGTTGGAAACTGAGTGGTCACCGTTGCTGCTTTGTAATAAAGATCTCAAGTGGTGTGTTCGACCCACAACTTCGTGTGTCAGCTTCAGTTACTGAAAGCATTACGATCCTAAACCAGAATCTCAACTTAGTGAGCGTAAACTAGGAAGTGAAGCATTATGTTTATCCAATTTTAAGACATCCCCGTTTCTCGTAATGGCGACTCATAATCTTTATTTACGCACTATGAGAACTTATTGTTTCACACTTTTGCGTTATGTTCAATTCTTCACACCTCAACCGTTACAAAAAGTCCATAACATTGCACCGTACTTGCTCCGATCAAGCCTATTTTTAACACCAAGCTTACATGTCGTGAATAACTGGTTTGTCGCGCGAGGTCGAGGCTATCCCGAGTCGTGCTAGATCATGGCTACTTATCGGGAATATTAACATTATATAATGATATACCCTTCGGCCATTCGGAACGCATTGTATTATCCATAACCTAACATTCTGTAAACCCACGAAATCAAGAAACACTCGACTCGTCAATTTTCTTCCCCGCCCTCTTACGCAATGCAGTGTAGAATAAGATCATGCATAGAGAGGTAACACGCATGCGCAAAGGCAACTAAGAAACACTTCATCTTTGCAACCCTATTACATGTGATTTCACCATTGAGATAACTGTGAATGGGTTGTATCACAGTTTTTTTGAGAAATAACAATAATTAAACTTAAACGCATATTCTAGCAAGCTTTCTTTGCAAATGGTACAATTATCGAGACAAAATATTTTGCATGCATTCATGCTTGTGTTTGCGGACAGGTGAAGGTCATTAATCATATTTTTTTGTTTTCATGGCCCGGTTTTTATTCACATTATTGTTGACCTGCATATATGCATGCTGGAGATACTCTCTCTGCCGAGATACATGAAATCGACCCACACACAACTAAAGCACTTGTCCAATTGCAAGTCCTAAACGTGGTACACAAATTTTGATATTAAGGGCTTTCCAAGGTGCGTATTATAGAATATTTACCATGCCCTGCCTGTGGCATTTTGATTAGTCGAGCTGAACCACGTGACTGACCACAAATACACAGTAATGGTCTGTTTACATGCCCGTGAATATGAATAATAAGATTAACAACTAAGTATCGTAACTTTACAGCTGAAACGTAAAACATAATGAATCACAAATAAAATAGAGCACTTGTAGGTCAAGTTGAGATACTTTTTGTCTGAAAACATCCCGGATTTGCCAATTTTTTACAGCGCGCGTGACAGTGCGTCGCGTATTGCTCAGTTTCTGGGGCCCAGTTGTCGTTCGCTCCTGAAATTTTCGGAAATTTTGACGGTTTTCTTGGGTTCGCTGATATAATAATGGAAATAACAGACTCCGCTCTGACCTTAACGTTTATTTGTGGGCGCGGGCTCGAGGAAAGCCAAATTAACGGGTCGGCAAGCCTCGCCCGTTAATTTTTTGGCTTTCCTCTCGCCCTAGCCCACAAATAAACGTTAATGGTCAGCGCGTCGCCCGTTATTTCTATAATATTTCCCATCTGTTCAGACATGTACGCTACACGGTTTACAGTTCAAGCAGCAATTGCTGCACAGTGTTTTAATTCAGTAGATCATATGCACACAGAGATAGTGTTACAAACGAGTCGACCATTCTGATAAAGAATTAACCTTTCACGAAATAAAAAAAATGTTACAATGGCAGCTCTTTAACCTATCTCTGGATGTTAGCAAATCAACCGTCCATGCAATCGCTGACATACACTCCGATGCTTCCAATGCACCCGTTGTCCTGATTAGAATGCCTCAGAGCTACACCGATATTTCCTCGACAATGATCCTACTAACCGACTGCCAACCAGTATAGGCATCCCCTGCTGGGTAGTCATAGCAACCTGTTGCTACGCGAAATTCGATGTCCACTCGCCCTCTTCCAATACCGAAGCACAGACCCTCGACTGCAATAAATAGAGTAATTAAAACTATATATTTAAAACTTTTACTGAGTATCGAAATTCACGGCGTCGCGACAAATTCCAGGGGTTTGGTTATGACATAACAGTAAGTGTGGAGGTAACAACTCAACCTGAGTTTAAATGTCTTGATGAAATTCCGAAAGAGATCAAGACACGGAAGAGCTTTGAGGGTAGAAAGGCTTGCACTGCACCGCAACAGCTGATCATAGTGTACTGATCACTGTGTTGTGAATTATATACAACCAATATTGCAGGATTGTTCATGCTGACAGCAGTTATAACAATTAAAAAAATAATTCAAAGCTGATTTTTCTGAGCATATACCAAGATCAGGGAAACGTAAAACAGGGACAAAGCTTTTTAAGCGACATGATCTCATTATACTAGGCTGGATATATCAATGCAACGGCGTTAAGCCAAGTTACTTGGACAGGCGGTGGCAGTCGCCTTAGCGCAGAGAGAGAGAGAGAGAGAGAGAGAGAGAGAGAGAGAGAGAGAGAGAGAGAGAGAGAGAGAGAGAGAGAGAGAGAGAGAGAGAGAGAGGAGAGAGAGAGAGAGAGAGAGAGAGAGAGAGAGAGAGAGAGAGAGAGAGAGAGTAAGTGTACATACCTGATGAGCCGAAATGCATATTCAGATTAGTATGTGTGTGGATGACGGTGTCTATTGGCAAAGGGTTATTGCACTCCGCGCCATCGAATGTAAAATACCATCGAGTACAGGTGTGGCTAGAAGACATTGCACGAAAGTTACCATTCCAGACAACACGCAGTGCAGTAGTATCTGATAGTTTATTGAACTGGCATTCCTGAAAGGACAAGCATTTAATAATTTAATTTAATTTAAATTTTAAAAGGCTTCAGAAATTATTTTATTCCTATCTTGAATCTTGAACTTAAAAACTTCGATCTCAGAATCAGAACGTCATCAGTCGAAGACAGGGTGCACAATGATTCCACTTATGTTATGTGATAACGTGTGTAGGCAATCATGGCAGAAGGAACGTCAAGTTAGTGCCGATATACGCCCTCTATAGTCAATACATAGCGATAAACACACAAGCGATCGAACGATCAAGACTGCGACGATCATGTAAATGCCGGCTATCGACCGTCCATATTTTACCATCGTTCGTAATATTGATGGCGAGGGAATATAACCAATCAATGTTGTAGGCCAGTGACCCCTGGCTAGATCAGGGATTCAGGGGTCGGAAGAAGCAAGTTAGCTAATCAGTGGCTTGCTGAGCAAAACCCTTTATGTAGACAATTTTTTTCTCATACCTGCCTTGTACACATATTCAAATTATTATTTTAAATATTGTAATCATACTGTTAATATGGGTATTGTAAAAGGCTTGTGAATTTGAATCTGCGTCCGAAGTTATAGGATCTGAGATCTGAGGTCTGAATCTGAGGTCTGAATCTGAGGATCTGAAAAGTCAACTCTACCTTCAAGAGGCTGATATTCGGATTCTGATTATTTTATGATTCTTTGCTGATGTACTACTTGTGGAGGCCTATTTTAAATTTCTAGGAGAAGGAAAAAATAACCATCGTAGATTTTCGTAGAGTTTAAACAGGATGGGGGCAATTGTGAATTGCCAATATCTGTAAATGTCAGGTAACTAGTTTCTCTAGTTTCATACTTTGCACAGTGACCCCTGATTTGTATTATTGATATGCATATGCTTAGAGAACGAACGAAACTGTCATTGACTAAAGTTTGAGTTAAAACAAAAGTTTAACACTTTTCACTTTTGCTGCGCGTACTACCCTTACCCACTAAAATTAGTAATGTCAGAAATATCCGATATACATATCACTCCTCATGTGTAGCTAAGCTGTCGCTTAATCTCAACACCTCTCTTATTCAAAATTTGTATAGTATGATTGACCCGTTAGAATCTTGCAACTTACTTGCCATAGTTTGTTCACTCGTTTCATGAATGATAACTTTCAACGGTAAATGTAAATGCTGTTCAATCCTATGGCGTTTTACATAAAATCCGGGGGACATGCACTTTCCTTAAATGTCGGATACAGATAAGCAGTGTTGCTTCCCGGTATTGTTTTGAATGGTTGAACAAAGCAAGTGTATGTCTACAACACGATTGGAACTATTTTGGGAAATTGGATGAGAGTAATTATTAGGAAAATGTAACGAAATCGAAATTTTTACAGCTGAAATTTTACAAAGTGATAGAATAGTGTAAAATTTGAAATATTGTTCTCATCGAACAAAACAACGAAAACACAACGATTATTGCACACCTCTTTCATCGGATTCATTTTCATGAAAAAAAGTTTATTTTTGTGTAAATGTACTAAAGAAACGAGACAAAATGTTTAAAATTTCTCTAATTGACGACTTTTGAGTCAGGGCACTTTTGAAATATCCCTGACTTTTTCGTGAATTTAGGGCTTCAAAAACATTAAATTAAGTCGGGGCACATTTTAAATGACCCTGACTGACTTAAATGTAAATCAATCGAAAAGTTTCATTTTGGTCGAGGAAAAGTGACAAACTGAGATTATTACTAATGTTTCAGTAATGAAGAAACTCCAGACAAGCTCACATATTTTCATTCAAATATGAAAATTGTTCATATGTTTTGAACAATATTGCATTAGATACTATCATGCACTGATTCTTACTCATAACATTTCAACAGCTTTGTAAATTTTGAATAAAATTTTAAAGATGGTAAGCAAATATGGTGTAATATTAGACAAATTTCTAAAATTCTTGAGAAATTGCGCCAATCCAATTATCCCAATTTAGTTCCAATCGTGTTCTACGTACGCGTGTTTAGTGAGTACATCGTTTTCTAAGTAAACTCTCAGAACTTAAGAAAAGTCTACTACTCAGGGTCTATAATTTCATGTTGAACATACGTACATGTGGTCTATCTTATTTAGGGGCCGTAGATAAATAATGGTAAACGCAATGTTTTTGTTTAGGGGAAGAGAGTTCGGCTGTATTTCGATTACGGTGATCAAAAATCGCACTACATGTTTTCATTTCGCATCATCCCGCGACATGTATCGCAAAATATCGCGCCACATTGTTTGGCGTATACCAGGCTAGTGTGACACCGGCACTACACCAGGATTCCTTAGACATACATGTGGTTCAGCGTACGAGTAAAATAACGTATCAATCATTTTGGATACACTGTTCCAATTCATTTCTTTTGGTTGCGTTATTGTCTACTTGGCGCTGAACAAATATTGATTTTAGACGGGCATGCAGCAGGAGGGGGTTGTTAGCGTATGCGTGAATTCATAGCGACATAATTACCGATTATTTGTAGGTATGCCGATACAGAATGAGACTTGGTTGGATTTTTACACTTCCAAACTTTCGTTAAGGAGAGGGGCGAAGGGGTTGAGGCAAAACGCACTTAGCGTTTACTGTGCGCATGCTTTAAATTACCAACGGCCCCTTATATACATATATCAGAGTGTCATATTCATAAATATGGATTACCTTAATGATTCCGTTGTTTCTACTGTCGTTGATTTTGTCCCAAGCACATTGTTTGATGTTCCGAGGGTCAGGACCCGGACCTCGTTCTCCGATCTTTCCCTTCTGACCTGCCTGTCCTGGTTCACCTTTGTCACCTTTGACCCCATCCCGCCCGTCACGACCTGGACTGCCTTGTGTGCCAGGGATTCCTGGAATACCAGCTGGCGCTGGACATCCTACAGAATGAGGCTAGAGAAAGCAAACGAACTCCCGTCGAAGTTTGGACTGAATACATGAAAACAGCCCTTGAATCACATGAGAGCTGAGTTCATTGGAATATGGTAGCAAAGGCAACAAAATCGTCAACATATCAACTATAACGTGGGAGTTAATTGTTTACTGGTAACACTATCTTGGCCCTACATGTATCTTCATATTTCTTCACGGTTATTTACTGATTGGTGAATTATGACACTGTCACAATGTACAAACGCAACGGATACCGCCCGCCCTGTAAGCATATTGCACAGCAACCTTTGCCGCACACAGATGCCAGTCGATGGCATGCAGCTCATAAAATATCTATTAAAAGTTACAAACCCGGGGGCGACTATGCATATTTCATCGTAGGAGCTACCAAGCAATTTTAACTTCTTCAGCAATTGTGCGTATTAGGTTATTTGACAGGGTGTATGTTTTTTGTTCATTTTGAATAATTGTGAAGATTACTGAACATAACGTGGACGATCAGAATATAGCCCTTCATATGTGTATCATCCATGGTCAAACTGTTAGTACACATAAGAGCTATCAGTGCTTATACAAGTTCAATGGCTTATGCAGCTCATTGGGTTACACATTAAACTTCCACTGATTGGGCAATCAAAGTGGGATCACACTACTCGAAGTATTCGTACTCTTGACCGTGTTTCTAGCAGTCGCAGCGTACAGAAATACAGTGTTCATACCTGGTGAGAACCTGTTTGCCCCTGGGATTCAACAACACCACAGCAGATACCGATCAGGACAAATACTAAACGTAACGGCAACATCCCTGATGTGCTGTCCATCGTCAGTCAAGAAAAGTAACTGGAAATGGAGTCTTGCCAGGGAAGTCACGTATATATTTAGGTAGCTACTTTCCGGGAAATGAAATGACCGATTTCGAAAGGAACCGGAATAGGAACATTGTTTTCACTTGATAATGTTTTGCTACATGAAAATGACTATGACTCGCTGCTACATGCGTAATGAACCGATTGATGAGTAAAAAACCTAAAACCTGCATGCCAGGGAATTAAATTGACCAGATAAATTCTACCGATGGAAGAGTAAGGAAAACTTCTAAAGATTCCTTGTAACGAATGTTATGTGGCCAGGTGGATTTTCAATGGACGTTTCGCATGTTCCCTGTGAGTAAAACAAAACGTAGACGAGCTTTAGAATTGATAAACGTCTAGTTAAGCAAGAAATGTTGTCATTTTATCGTTTTTTTGAAGATTATGTAAAATATCCTCTACTGCAAGGAAAAAAGGCAAAAAAAAAAACCCACTAAAAACAAAAACAAAAACTAAGGAGACTAATTGCTCATTTTTGTCAAACAAAGAATATTGGTTGTTACTAAAATATACGATAAAAGAAATTTATCTAAGTATTTTATTGTTTCTCATAGAATGAACACTTGAGTTGATATGATTTTGCTTAGAAAATTATTGCATCAGTGGCATCTACAGACCACGACTAATTGATAATTGATAATCGAGATGCATTGCATATATACTATAGCAATAACGGACGACGCGCTCAGTGACAATAACGTTTATTTATGGGCAAGCGCGAGAGAAAAGCCAAAAAGTAACGGGCGAGGCTTGCCGATCCTGTTAATTGGCTTTCCTCTCGGCGGCGCCCATAAATAAACGTCAATGGTCAGCGCGGAGTCTGTTATTTCCATTATATTATCAACGAACCCTGAAAAACTGTCAAAATTTACGAAAATTTCCCGTGCTAACGACAACAGGGCCCCAGAACCTGTCAGTGAGTAGTGCGCGCTGCAAAAATTTTGCAAATTCGGAGATTTTTTTGAAAAAACGCGTCTAAACTTGGCCCACAAATGCTCCATTTTATTTTGTGGTTGATTATCATCATTGTACAAATCACAATATTCGTTTTAGCCATAAAGTTACTATGTTTACGATATTTTTTCATATTAACGGGCATGAAAACAAACCATTACTGAGTATTTGTGGGCAGTCACGTGGTTCAGGTCGACCAACTAAAATGCAATGGACAGGGCATGGTAATATACTAGTAATTGGACTGGCTGCCTTGTGCGAGATATCGGGTAATCAGTCGAGTATGAAGTCAGAAGGAGGCAGTCCTCTACTTGTGTCTCTTTTGATACAAATATAAATGCATTAGCATTAACAACTTTACAGGACCCTATAGGATGTGTCATTGTTTATACAGTTAAAGCTCAACTAAGGCTGCGTTCACAAATAACGATTAGGGGGGGGGGAGGCTGGAGGAATCTCGATTGAAAACTTTTTTTTTCAGACCCCCCCCCCTGAGTACCCTAAAAAAATTCAAATGCCCCCCCCCCTCTATATGGTCAAAATTTTTCAAGTCCCCCCCCCCAACTATCACAGGCCCGCATATTTGTAAAGGATGTGAGCGCAGAAAAAATAAACATTTATTGCGCCATTCTGCTCACAGGTGTTCAACACTACCTGTATTAGCACTTTGTATAGTCATATTCCCAAGGCAAGTTCTTTAAATGCATCAGTGAATTTTTTAGATTTATTGGTCTAAAAGCCAACTTGAGTTAATCCAACTCTGGCCAGGTCAATTGCTCCTGTTGAAGAGCACACAAAATGCAATCATGAGAGAGTAGGAAAATTGTGAATTCTGGCTAATTGCCGTATTGCACAGTGACCTACCAAAAATTGTTTCAAAACTACAAGACCTATATGAATTAGATGCTACTCAAAATTGACAATACTGGAAGGTTAAAATATTCCATCACATAAATGTTTTAATCTCTGAAATTTTGGGTGTGATAATTGCAAATTTGGTTAAAAAATAAATAATTCCATTTGGTCACATATTTTTTCTTCGAGTCTTTACTATTCAAAGTTTTACTTCTGTATCATTTTATAATAAGAGTGTGAACATTTCGAAAATCAAGCATGGTGACCCCATCTTTTTTTTTAATATTTGATTATTCTCATATGCCAGAATTCAAACATTTATATGTTTTCTTCCATGTGTTGCTCTCTGGCCTGATCTTCTGTACAAGTGAGTTTCACTGTCATGAGTGTCATTTGACCCAAACCCTTCTTCAACTACCATCATCAGAGCTGTCTCTGTCACTGTTCAGGTATGCAGTGACAGTGACACTGCAGTAGCAGGGTAGTATCTGGTAGTGACACTACCCGTAGGCTGTATAAACTTTGATAATTTTGGCAATATTTTTGTTCAGTTTTACAACTGCGTTCTTGTTCTACTTCCTATAGCATGTTGAATTGTCCATGGCGTATTCAGCGTGCTATGACAGCCTATGTATGTGTACCATGCATTTGTATCACTGACAACTGACTGTCAGTCTGGACTCCAATTAAATTATCACCAAATACATATTTATATTTATATATACAGGCTTTGTCGACAAACTAAATATTGTGTGTTTGAGCATGCTGTAGGGAGATAGCAAGAAACTGTAGTTGTTATATTGCATAGAAATATTGCAGAAATCATTAACAGTTGCAGCTTCTGCCCTGTTACGAGGCTCAAGTTTGTTTTTTACGACAAATCACACTTTTAGATTTTTTCGAGATAAAGGTCATGAAATGTGACAAAATGGTTCTAGATTTTGTTAAATTATTACTAACATTACAACATTTTGATGACATAAAAATGATATTCATTTTTCATTGAATTACCTACAAAAGCTTGGAATTGGAAAATGTAAAACTCAAAAGGGAGCCAAAAATTTTCAAGTCCCCCCCCCCTACAGGTAGAGCAAAATTTTCAAGTCCCCCCTCCACTACCCCCAAAATTTTCGAATCCCCCCTGAATTCCTCCAGCCCCCCTAGCCGTTTTTTGTGAACGCAGCCAAAGAAATAAATTGCGGAGTTCTTATCACAGTTTTTTGCCTAATTTAGTCACTTTTACAAATAGTTTTACGTCACTTTGTGTATCTATCAATCTATCTGTCTATCTACCTAGCTGTCTATCGATTTATCTATCCTCTTTCTATTTATTTATCTATGTCTGTCAGTGTTTTCCCCTCTTAATATACATAAGCTACGATTGAAAAATTGCATATAGATACAGTTGCAGATGGATGTGTAAGCAGAGATCTTGTGGGGGCGCTAATCAGGAGCATTCGATGTCGAATGTTGATAACACGATTGGAACTAAATTGGGATAATTGGATTGGCGAAATTTCTCAAGGATTTTAGAAATTTGTCTAATATTACACCATATTTGCTTACAAACTTTAAAATTTTATTCAAAATTTACGATGCTGTTGAAATGTTATGAGTAAGAATCAGTGCATGATAGTATCTAATGCAATATTGTTAAAAATATCTGAACAATATTTATATTTGAATGGAAATATGTGAGCTTGTCTGGAGTTTCTTCATTACTGAAACACAAGTAATAATCTCAGTTTGTCACTTTTCCTCGAACAAAATGCAGCTTTTCGATTAATTTAGAGTCAAGTCAGGGTCATTTAAAATGTGCCCTGACTCAAAAGTCGTCAGTTAGAGGAATTTTAAGCATTTTGTCTCGTTTCTTTAGTACATTTACACAAAAATGAACTTTTTTCATGAAAATGAATCCAGTGAAAGAGGTATGCAATAATCATTGTGTTTTCGTTGTTTTGTTCGATGAGAACAATATTTCAAATTTTACACTTTTCTATCATTTTGTAAAATTTCAGCTGTAAAAATTTCAATTTCGTTACATTTTCCTAAAAATTACTCTCATCCAATTTTCCCAAATTAGTTCCAATCGTGTTTGATGTACTAGAATACAGCAAGGACGATGGTATGTATGTTACACGAGACTCTCTCTGCCTATACTTTCTCAAAAACCGATGCTCTGTATATGGATTTCTAGCGAACTATACGATAAAACATAAGCTATGTTTCAATATCAAAACACTTAAATTACGGGATGAGAGAAAACTGACACCAGTTAACATAAGATGTCATACAAATGTAATACTGCATCGTGTGGAACTCGCTCCATTTAATGAATTAAATACGCTCACAAAAAAAGTGATATTACATAAAAACATAACAAACTATGACAGTGTGACCAGATTTCGCGATATAATAACATATACTATAATGACACTATTTTGTATTTTACGGAGTATACTCTTTCATGCTTATTCGCTGCTACACACAACATGTATTGCAACTAAATATCTTCAAACTAGTAGAGGGCAGACGGCAAAATTTTCATGTTTACCTTATCTTATTGGAATGGCAAAGATAAAAAATATAAGTGCACCGACGGCGATGCAGGTATCCATGTGATAATTTAAGTAATAAGCATTATTTATAAGGGCACTGTTGAATGTTTCCTGATCGAGTCTTTGCACACAAAAGTCAACCAGGCAAGCAAGTCATATTTGAATGTATAACAATGTCTAATCCATGCTGTATTCAGACGTGACCTTACTAAGCTTGTGTTTTGCATAACGCGTCGGATGCCGCGAAATCTCAAAATCAGTACAAACTAACATATCGTTAGCTTTTGAAGAAGACTGCTCCTCATTTTGAATTCTGCATCCAAATAAAAATAAAAAAAACGTTGAACAAACATCAAGGGCATGCAGAGGTGGCGCCTTTATGATTTTTTAACGTCAACTTACAGATTATAGTACATTGTTATGAATCGTAATTCGAACGTATAAAAACTAGATTTATAGTGCAACAAAACTACAAAACACGTGAGGTTAGAGTGCGGGGTTAAATAATACTGTTCTATCTCGCACGAGTCGCAATCTGAAGTTTGGCCTGGTGCGTGAGTGTATAGAAAGTGTTTATGAACACACTTTGTGGCAACACTTATTACTGGTGAGTTTTCAATTTTTTTCAATGTTAGCGTCTCCCTAAATGTCCTACTTTAAGAAATCATCCTCTGTGCATCTAGCATTATATTTGCGTCAATAACCTGGTTCACACAGGCAGATTTTGCCAGGGCCAGAATAGGTCCTACATAGCAACGGCCCAAGGATCAAATTCAATTTCCGTTCAGAAATGATCGTAGCCTAAAAATACGTCTACATAACTTTATCTCTATGTTACCTCTTATTTTTCATCGTACAAAATGGCGGGCCTACATAAAATCGCAACTTTTATATTGTTCATGCTTTCGTTATCGCTTCACTCGCAAGAAGGGCAATTTAACGGCCGCTGACCATGTTAACCATCAAAGATAATTTCAGCATATCTTTCCTGATCGAACGGGCCTAAATAGGATAAGATCGACTGTTGAAAAATGGTCAGTTTCCACATGGTGTTTCTACAGACGTTGTTGATGTCAGCCGCGTGTATGAAGCACAGGGAATCGATCGGGCGACATGTTCTCTTTTGCGGAGCGACACTAACTTAGAAAATATAGGAGGCACCATGGGCCAGTGGGTAGGGTAACAGACTCACTATCGGAGGATGGTGAGTTCGAGACCCGGTTCAAGTACCGGTAGATCCAATGTAGCTTATTCACTGTCGGAAGACGGAGAATTCGAGACTCCAGCTGGGCTCCAGCTTGAGAAAAGGCACTTTACTCCTCTGTTCTCCATTGGCGTAGTGGGTTATTGGTACCTCACCCTGAAATTGAGCAAGCGTCCATTGGATGATGGAATACATTAAAAAGTATCGTTTTGACATACATTGGATCATGTTGGTGATTATACTTAGAATTTATCTGGAACACTAGGGGGCCGGGGTTATTTATGCGTCCACACAATGAAATCTGGGCCACGACTCTCTAAATATCAAGCAATGACTGAGACTAAGATTCCCAATGAATAAGGGTTGAGTGCAACGTGCAAACGTGTCGATTCAAAATTTTAATGTTTTGAGGTTTTAAGTCATCTCTACTACAATTTTTGCCAAACGGAAACATTTTTTGTTTAAACGATAGCCCTTATGTGTACTGTTTACAAATTTCTTGTCGACTGTTGAAATTGCCACAATGAATCAAGCTCAAACAACTTAAAGTGAATGCCGCGAAAATATTGCGAACGCGTATCTGGCATTCCAAAAATTTGAAAACAGTCACAAATATATGCGAGGTCTGCGATATTAAATGAATTTATTTAATAAAAATTTCCATTACAACCACTTCGAGCAAATAATAGTAACTATATTATATTATATTTTATCAGAGCCTTCATGTGACAAGCAATGTTACAGCTACAGCTACAGCTGTGCTGCAGCTGAGTATGATTTGACCGTAACCCGATGACGTTGATGGGTAATTTTTCTTAAGCAGCCAATATCACATCCTAAACATCTTTGCCATTTTACACGCCAAATTTCATTAAGTCATGCTAACGATACTGTATCTTGGCATAGTGATCA